>NW_022280504.1:0-23458 GCF_004355925.1 Anarrhichthys ocellatus
ATGAGAGAATGAAGGAGAAAGCTGGTGCATGCGTGCGTGCGTGCGTGCGTGCGTGTGCGCGCGCGCATCTAAAGCCTGATATATCTTATTCCTCTCAGCTCGTCAAACTAGTAAATTGGAGCCTCTTCAGCGGCGTCTGCCGGATGCCCAGCTATTGTCCAGAGAACATGCAGCATGCACTACATTGGCTGTGTTAATTGTTATGAAGGAATGTGTCTAATCTCCTCATGTCTTCATGCAGTCACTAAAGCGGATCAAGCGGTCGGACCGTCGAGGTGCAGAGTCGGTGACGGAGGAGAAGTTCACAGTTCTGTTTGAATCCCAGTTCAGCGTCGGGGGCAACGAGCTGGTCTTCCATGTCAAAGTAATCAGAAAGGACATTTGACCTTTTTTTTTTTTTTACATCTAAACTGGCTATCTTGCTCCGTTATTGAATGGTCAGCTGTACTCCTTGGCCATCGGCTACTGATTTCATCTCCACTGTCTCGATCTCCTTTGGAAGACTTAAGATACTTAAATGAAATTTCTATGATGCATTACATTAGCCGTGTATTAATAAATGATCCGTCACTGTCCCTCGTCTGTGACCCGCAGACCTTATCGCTGCCTGTGGTAGTGATCGTCCACGGCAGTCAGGACAACAACGCCACAGCCACTGTCCTGTGGGACAACGCCTTTGCTGAGCCGGTGAGTTGGCTGCTCATGGATGTTTCCCATGAAGACCTTTTTATACCTTCCCATGTCAGGTGGTGACTGCAGCAAGTAATGGTTCCCCCTAATCTTGAAAAAGTGCTGATGAAGGTCTTGAAATGCCACATATCTGGATTTTGACTTTTTGTTTTCCTTAACTCTATACTGAACATATATACTGAACATATTATTATACATTGTTACTCTGAATGGACAGCTTGTTGTGTTTTTGTTAAATCGTGTCTGTTACAATTCAGAGTAATCTCCCCATATCTTTTAAAACATCAGTCAGTGGTGTATGTGGTGAGAGACGGCTGAACAAATATACTAAATCTATAGTCAGGATCTGAGCCTCCCTGCTTTTCTCCCTCCGTTGTGGCTCAAGGGTAGAGCAGGGTAGTCCTTCAATCACAGGATCGGCGGTTCAATCCCTGGCTCCACTAGTCCATGTCGATGTGCCCTTGGGCAAGACACTTAACCCCATATTTGTCCCGCAGGCTGTGCTGCCAGTGTATGAATGATTATTTAGAGTTCTGATGGCACCTTGCATGGCCCCTGTCATCAGTGTATGAATGGGTGAATGATGACATGTAGTGTTAAAGCTTTGAGTGGTCGGAAGAATAGAAAAGCTCTATACAAGTACAGTACATCTATCGTTTACCATCCTCAGGGCAGGGTGCCGTTCACCGTGCCAGACAAGGTGCTGTGGCCCCAGCTGTGCGACACCCTTGATATGAAGTACAAGGCAGAGATGCACAGCGGGCGTGGCCTGTCGGAGGACAACATGGTCTTCCTGGCACAGAAAGCTTTCACAAGCAGCAGCAACAACCCCGAGGACTCCCGCAGCATGACCATATCCTGGGCCCAGTTCAACCGGGTGAGGCCAGCTCTTCTCCACAGCTCAACAACTGCATGTCAAATTTTGACACATTTGGAATGTAAGGAACTGTGCTTTCACTACAGAGCCTGTCCTCCCATTGCACATTCCAAATAATCTGACGCACACGCTAGGGGTGGCAGATATGACCTAAAATTATATCACTGTATTTTTAAAAAAAAGATTTCGGGGATGTCATTATATTACGGTATTACAACATTAAAGGGATACTCTACTCAAAACATGATTCTACAAATGTTCACTTTATTGGCAATGCATATCTTATATGCATATCTTAAAAAATAATATGTGTTCCTCCATGTTACTCTAATT
The DNA here is from genome assembly GCF_004355925.1 of Anarrhichthys ocellatus. Lineage (NCBI taxonomy): Eukaryota > Metazoa > Chordata > Actinopteri > Perciformes > Anarhichadidae > Anarrhichthys > Anarrhichthys ocellatus. The sequence goes on from NW_022280504.1 coordinate 1,901, forward strand.
AAGAATAAAAATGTGATTTAGATCTACATGTGCTTTTGGAGGAGTAGTAGATGTAATGTGATTCATCAGAGTTGTGAGTGAACAGTGTTGCTGATAAAGACTATAAAGCTCAGCAATAAAGACTATTCATATTACCTTTCCTATACCTTTTACTACAGCCCAACTGTGATTTACATTACACTTAAAAGAATTAACATCTTTGCAGAAAGCTGAAGAACTAGTACTGTACAAAAGACACATGGACCATCTGCAGGGCGAGTGTGTAACCTTTCAGCAAAAAATACAGTGAAAATGATCTCATGAGGGCTGACAGTAGCAGGCAGGCTGTGTGAACACATGTGTAGGAGCTGCAGCACTTCAGTGACACACACACACACACACACACACAGTAAAAGCAACCAGAGTGGCATGGCTTCTTGTGTGCATGTAAACATTCTGATGGAGAACGTTTATTTTACAGGAGAGCTTACCGGGACGAAACTTCACCTTCTGGCAGTGGTTTGATGGAGTTGTGGAGCTCATGAAGAAACATCTCAAGCCTCACTGGAATGATGGGTAATGACTCATGCTGACTTTGTTTTTGCAAGAAACTGTTGACATCTAACTTTAAGAAAATTGACTTGGTGGTGCCTACATGACCCACAATGTAACGGGACCACTGGTGGTAGTTTTGGGTGTGCTATGTAGCCTGCAGCCTCTCTCCTCCAGCAGAGAGGAGGAGCTACAGGTCCAGTAAGCTCACCTCTTTCTTACGCCACACCTTTTCCATTTTCTTTATTTAATGTTTTATTGACACTCGGCATCAAACACATTTCCATAAAATTTGTTTCAAATATTGTATGCATACATCATCCCTTTGTTTGTCTGAAATGCCCCATTTCAAGATTTGTGACTAAAACTATGTGTGATGAGGGAGTGATCTTTTCTTTACCATATAATCATAGATTTGCAAAGGCAAATTTTGTCCAATGCGGTGTTACAAAGCCCAGTTTTCCCAGCGTGACACAAACATAATTCCAATTTATGATAATCCTATGCTGTTATCTTCTCTTTTGTAAATCCTAATGTGCATTTATGCATTTGGGCTCTCCGGTGACACAATGTACACTGAACATAAATACTTTTTGTTTTTGCTCCCATATTTTACAAGTTCAAAATAAAAGATTGAAGACCTTCTCTATGTTCACAAATGGCTTCTTGTTCTATCAGTACGACTAATACTTCCTTCAACTTTGAAGAATGGGCTCTCAACATAAAAAGCACAACTTTGTGTGAGTTTGTGTGTGAATGTGTGTGTTTCTAGGGCCATCCTGGGCTTCGTTAACAAGCAGCAAGCACAGGACATGCTGCTGTCCAAACCCAACGGCACCTTCCTGCTGAGATTCAGCGACTCTGAGATCGGAGGCATCACCATCGCCTGGGTGGCCGAGAACCCCAACAAAGCAGGTAGCAAACTGCTGGGCTGTTAAGGCCCTCTGACATGGAGTGTCGTTCTAGTTAATGAATCCTTTAGTAATATAACAGAGAACTGATTTTTGCTCTGTTGAAAAGTATTTAAAACATTTTTTTTTGTTCTAAGTCGGCCCTTAATACCCTCTGTGTGCTTCTATGTTCACACATGATAAAGGTTGTATATGTTCATGTCTGCAGCAGTATCACGTTAACCCTCGGTCTTTGGCTAGGTGAACGGCTGGTCTGGAATCTGTTGCCTTATACAACCAAGGACTTCTCCATTCGTTCCCTGGCGGACCGCATCAGTGACCTGAACCACCTTCTGTTTCTCTACCCTGACCGGCCAAAAGACGAGGTCTTCGCCAAGTACTACACCCCCCCGCTCTGTAAGTATCAGCAACACATCACTGCTTTGAGCCAAATACATCTGCAAATAAGATCAATGACATGAAGAATGCTTTTTTTGACATTAAAGGTGGAATGTGTAATGTGTAAGTAGGGGGCAGCTTTTCACCTCTACTACTCGGTCCAAACAATCCATTTACAGTCATCAGTAATGAAAACAGAGAGCTACTAACTAACAGCAGGGCGAGGATATGCAACATTCAGCGGAGATGCTGCTCTCTTATAATCTTTGGCCTGTAGTTTACATTCGCCATCTGTGTGTTTCCATTGACACGAACCAGATGCCTGTACTATGAAACAGGATTTGGGGTTAGCGAGGTAACGTCAGGGGTAGATCGCCATGGTAACGCTGTTGCGGAACACCTAATCTGCTGCGGTGAAGGTTATGCTCGAGATGAGAGATTAACTCTCATAAAAGCAGCGCCTGCTGACCAATCAAAGCTCGGTTTATGGATCGATAGAAAATATTAGACAAATGCAAAGAATTTAAAGTCATAACCCAGAGTACGAATAACACGGTTTGAACTGACCAATGCAGAGAGGACAGCTGGCAACAAATCACTGAATGTCTTTAAATGAACAGACTTCTAATATCTTGCTTTATCTAAAGCAAGATAGATCTGACAATATTTGAGCCTTTTCTTTCAGCTGCAGCCACGGTGGTGTGAAACAGAACTCTGTATATATTCTCCTGTCACATAGTCACTGAAGTGTGTCCACTTCTTAAACCGCGTGTTGCAGTGCGACGTGTCACAGTCGTGTCCCACAATCACAGACTGGACGTAGTGTCTTGCATTAGTTTTCTCTGGTTACAAGTTATGGAATGAAACTTCTTACGCAAATTATATTTTCATATTTATTTTTTATTTGCCCCCAAGCCCGTTTCACTCAGCCGGGGTTACAGCTGAAAGAACAAGGCTAAAATATTGTCACACACGCCACAAGAATACATCCAAGCAACAAGTGAATTTACCAGAATACACACATTTATAGTCCGATCTATCTCACTGATATTATAAATTCGCACAGTCAGCGATTTCTTTTCAGCTGTCCTTCCTGCATTTGTCAGTTTAAACGAGAGTGGGCGTCGTTTTCTCCTTTCTGCAACTTTGGCTTTAATCCAATAAACAAACTAACTGTATTATTGAAAAGCCCGCGGGACAGCTCTACTTCTTGGTCCTCTCATGATGGACCGAGGACAGACTGGACACTGCAGTGACTGACTATCGTCTCTCCAGGTTCAAGTGGTATTACAAGACAGGACGGGCTGGGGCTAGCTGGTTAGCATGCTAATTACAGTAGATATCTGCAACACAACACATAGAGATGTGTTGACACAACATGCACACTGTAACCTTCACATTGTGTTCTGATCTTACACATTGCACCTTTAACTTATTTTCATATCATGTTTAACTGGTGTCTCAGCAGGCGTTAGAAGCGTACGCTGGTGGAGTGAGCTCAGTACATGGATGGCACTGTAAAGTTGAAATTATGCAACAACAATGTCGTTTTTAAGACAGTGTCTCTCTCTTGCAGCAAAAGCAGTGGACGGATATGTAAAACCGCAGATCAAACAAGTTGTGCCAGAGTAAGTTTTTATTTATTTTATTTTCCTCTTGTCCATCAAAAGGACGGAACTGAACAAGTAGAAAGTTCCTAAAGTTTAATGAGAATTTGGTATTTCAATCCCAAAAAGTCGATGCAGCACACCTCCATCTCAGTCAATGAGGGCAGAGCATTCAGAAAGTTGTCACCTCCCTTCCCCTTTTCACATTCTGTCATGTTGCAGCTTTATGCTCAAATACCTTCAACTCATCTATTGGCAATGTTTGCCATGCTGTTAAGCCGGGAACGACCCCCAGAAGCCGGGGGTCTTATCAAGGTTGAGGGAAAGCTGCACAGAGCAAAGTACTGAGATGTCCTGCATGAAAACCTGGTCCTGAACTGGCCGAAGGTTCACCTTACTACAGAACAATGACCCAAAGCACACAGGAAAGGCTCGGGGAGAAATCTGTGAATGTCCTTGAGGACAGACCTTAAAATGGATGTCCACTGAGGATCTGCAGAGAAGTATGGCAGAAACCCCCAAATCCAGATGTGCAAGGCTATAATCGCTGCCAAGGGTGCTTCAACTAAGTACTGAGTTCAGGGTCTGAATACTAATGTCAATGTGAATTTTTCTTTTCCTTTTTAATGCATGTGCAAAAACGTACTCTACTGGCTTTGTCATGAGGAATTAAGTGTAGGTTGATGAGAGGAAAAACTTATTGAAATCATTTAGCACGAGGCTGAATGACAAAAAGTGAAGCGGTCTGAATAGTTCCTGAATGCACCGTATACATGCCGTTTTAATTGTGTTGCAACTGCACAATGTGCAGTTTTAATGAGTTCCTATATTGTTAGACCATAAAAGCATGGAGGCAACTAACAGCAGCTGATATTGATGCTATGAGATCAAGACGAGACCAACAACACAGTTAACACTGGCTACTAATTTGGGATTTTCACTTTCCTGAAGCTTTGAATTTAGTTTAAAAAGAAATGTAGTCGGCCCAATACAAATTTTTGAGCGACGCCTGCCAGCCAAAGTGGTCAGTCAGTAGGGCTGGTGCAGACGTTTTAGTTGCTGTAATAACGTGTGGACATGTCTCTGGTAGATTCACCACCCCCAACCCTGAACCCAGAGGAGGAACTCCTACGTTCATGGACCAAACAGCTTCTCCCTCTGTGAGCCTCCCCAACAACTTTGGTGTCTACCCTTCTATGTGAGCACTCTCTTTGACATCCGTTCACTCCAGAGGAGACCCTGCACACGCTACACTCAAGGGGGTCTCTTTTACTTCATTAAGAATACTTTTGATACTTACATTTTGATTATAGTATTGATGTACTTTTGCTTATTTGTTGTGTTATAGTATTGCTGCTGCTACTTAAAGTGGCTATAACATGTATATCTTTTTTGATAATGCATGTATAAATGACAATGTGACGATCAGCTGCAGCTCCTCTTGACTTTACGGAGCTTCACAATGAGCTTCAGCTTGTTGTTCAGCTGTCGGGTCTGAAACGGTTCACTCTCACCGCTCTCACAGCGTTGTTTGGTTTTCAGAGACAAAGCTGTAAAAACTCTGTACTCTACCCGCTCAGCAGCAAGCAGCAGACAGACACAGATGGAGACCAGCTGGGGGAGTTGGTAGAGACCAAAACTTACATTCATCATGTGAACAAAAACACTGCTCTTGATAGATGATAATGTTGCTCCGTAACTGTCTGTAAACAAGTACACCATCCATTATCTGAACTCACAGAGATCCGATAATATGACAGATGTTGGTTTGAGGTAGTAGTTTCTGGTTTATATGTTTTGTTTTGTTATTTTGAATGTACTGTGACAGATTATATACAATACTGTATGTGCTAGCTGATATATATTTTCCTTCATGAAAGTGTGGCCCCTGTCTCTGCTGTTGTCCCGTCAGGAGTGACACCATTCTGGATCCAGATGGAGACTTCGACCTGGAGGACACGATGGACGTGGCCCGCCATGTGGAGGAGCTGCTCCGCAGGCCTATGGCCAACCAGTGGAGCAGTCAGCAGTCCTGAACCTGCCCAACACCTTCAGGTCTCCTCCATCTTATCTTAACATCTTAACAGAAACACCCACAAACTGCAACTTAAATGCTGAAAAATGTAATCTCTTCTCTACTAATGGAAGTCATTTTTATTAGTATCTAGTAAATCCAGAAAATTCTTTAAGTCTTAACGTAAGACTATGTAGCTTTTGTTAGCCTCTGTGGTATTCAGAGGATGATGGCAAGTTCAATGTGCCTTCATTTCCCAAGATTCTCTGGAGTCGGTCGTCTTAAAGACGTCCTCATTAGAGGAGCTGTGTGTGGTACAGTGGAGCTGTTGCTCTGTCATTAGCTTAGCGGTGACTTCAACCTTAAGACAGGACTAAACCTGTGTTGTTGTTTGGTCTAAACCCAGCTGCTGTGTCCTATGGAGGCTTAACTTAGACCTGCTGTAGGCCAGGTTTAACGTAAATTTACCTTAAAGGTATCCTGTGCAGTTTTTGACCACCAGTAGCACTCATGTTTTAATGAATGGGTCCCCATTAAGGGCAACACAATGCAAAGATCTGTTAATGTTGTAGCGCTTTCAAACTGATCTTAGAAACGCACTAATGCGCCGGCTAAGGCATGCCAGCAACTAAACATGGATGTAAACAATGCAGGTTTGTAAAACATCTGCACGTTTTATGAGGAAATTCATTCAACACATTAGTTGGGTCTCAAGTATGCACACACCAATTTCTTTAATTCCCCTTTTCTGAGAATAATGAGCATCCAGCAGTGTTCTGCTGAGTTTCTTAATCATCCTCGTATCGACACAGCAGTCGGGTTCAGCTGAGCACAAAGCTGTGTTTTAAACACTCTGCAAGTTCTGGTTCAGCTGAACCCGTGCTAACAGCTAAGCTAGTCAGAGGCTCGGTGACGCAGCAGCTTTGAGTAAAACCACCAGGATGTTTTCTGTAGCATGCTAATACATAGCATACATTAGCTACAAGTCACACTAGACCAGACAAACTATTGTGTGTTGAGCTGAACAAGGCTGAATGTATCCCACATGAACTCAACCTCTCGTAAGAGAATGATTTGTTTTATTCTTTCAGAGGTTACATAGTCTGGTTTCAAGTACTGAAAATGGAATTCTAAATCTGCTACCGCTATTGTTTGGTTCTTTTTGTATATTTCATAATATTTTATATTGCTGCCATTCTCTGATGTTCTGGATCTACAGTGCCTTAAAGCAACATGTTCCAATGGTCACAGACATGGATATCTTCTATAGATGCCATCATTTGGTCTCATGAAGTCAATGAGTGCTTATTGATTTTCACACTTTCACAAGTCTGATTTTGTTTTGTTTTTTATTGTCAGATATAATTTTTAAACCAAATGTTGGTTTATTATGATCATTTGAACTGATACTGTCATTGTTTTTTACTTTACTAAATATCCTAATATCCATTAGAACATGAAATGCATCCTTGTGGTTTACCAGTAAAATCTAATTTTACAGTTTGAAAATAAGTAAATATTGTCACATAAAATCTGGGGGTGGCAACGATGGACAAACCAGCAAGAGTGCGCTAGATTTAAACTGAGAGCCAGCCCAGTGTTGCCAACTGTTTCCCAATGAAAGCAGCTAGCAGCACTGGCTGTAAAGTCACTAAATCTCTCAAGTCATCAACACTGACAGCCGTCCCTTCAGGCCATAATGATCATTATGAACGTAAACGAGGAACACGGCTACTGTTGGTGCTCACAGCTGGTAAGCTAAGAGCAATGAGTGAACGCAGGTAGACAGACAGACAGACAGCAACCCAGCCAATCATTACATTCGGGACGAATAAAGAAGTTCAGAACTATCCCATACATATTAATAAACATTAATGCATCGTAGAGTTTATCCATTTGTTTATGAAACTGCTCACTCATTGTAACAATCTGTTGTCTACTTATTCCACCTCCATCAGGATGAGTTGTTGGCCTCGCGTCAGTGCAGTTGTCCTTTTGAAGTGTGTTTTAGAGCCATGTTTCTGAACCCAGTAGTGGTGTTTAAAGGACTGCACTCTCTCCGTGAGTTATTAATCATGATGTAACCCAATGAGTTGAAGTGGCCGCCATGTTGTTTCAATCCACTAATGCACTGAATTAGCTGCCTGACACATTTCTGTCTTAACCCATCAGAGCTTGACACTTCACCGAGAGCCGAAAGGTAAACTGAATCATTTTCAACAACAGGCTGATAGAATATTTGAATCCAGTCCTGAGCAGCTGAACCCAGACCCAGTGGGTGACAAACTGATGTGCATGAGTGATGCACTGAATCAACTCCAACATCTGATATTGCTTTCTGGAGGTCGGACTGTGACAGTTGCCGTGACATGTTGATGGAGGATCTTAAACATGGGCCATGTACTAATATATGTTGTCAAATGGAACCTTAAAGTTACTGTGAGGAACTTTTAACTGGTTATGAAACTGTCTCAATTTGATACTGATGCCTCTAAATCAGTGATTCTCAACTGGTGGGGAGTGACGCAAAAGTGGGTCGCGGACTCATTTTCAGTGGGTGGCGGGCCTTTGCCTGGAAAAAAATATATATATTTTGAAGGGGATTTTTATGTAGCAGAGTGCCTTCTATTCACACTCCTTAACAATATTTGGCCTTGCCTTGTAATGAAACTGAAAACTGTACCTCTATCAAATGACACTATAAGTAGGTGAATTGAAGACATGTCGGATGACATCAAACGGACCACAGCTCAAAATATGGCAAGTGGTCATTTTGCATTACAAATGGTCGAATCTACAGACATAACAAACAAAGCAGTTTTACTCATTTACGTGAAACATGTGTGGGACGGGGACTGACAGGAACAATTTCTCTGCACAAGGACAATTTCAGCTCAGGTTCAAACTGCTCCATCTTTACATTAAATACATTTGAGAAGTTGAAAATGTTCCTCGATTTGGGTCGCGGCTTGTCATTAAGGGGTGATGGTGGGTCCTGCAGCCAGACCAGTTGAGAACCACTGTTATAAATGACCTTCATGAGTAAACGAGACCATTAGAGAGAAGATTACAGCTATTCTTGATGCTTGTCGTCGGTGATGCGGTCATGCATGTTCACCAGAACTCCAGTCCACCCAGATCCGGCTTCACTGCAGCCTTTGACCTGCAGTCCCAGAGAGAGGAGGAGAGCAGCAGCGTCTACTCCTCCTCCAGGAGCAGAGCTTCTCATTAAATTAGTCATTTAGCGGATGCTTTCATCCAAAGACTTTCAGATTCTATCACACCGTAGGCACAACTACGGGAGCAATTTTAGGGGTTAAGTGTCTTGCTCAAGGACACATCAACATGCGACTAGTGGAGCCGGAGCCGGGGATCGAACCATCGATCCTCTGATTGAAGGACAGCCCTGCTCTCCACTTACACTTAGCCACGGTTGACCCCTCCACGGTCATTCTCTCTGCTCCTCCGGTCCCCACTGGGAACCGACACCACGCTGCCGGAGACCCAGGCCGTATTGAAGGGCCCGCTGTAGGAAATGGATGCTAGGGAGAACCTGAACCAGGACTGATCGTGGTAGACTCAGACCCCTGCTTCAGTAAAATGAGTGCTCATAAACACTACCACCTTTGTCCACAGGGACCGCCAAAATCAACACAAAAGGGAAGTTCCTCGTAGTAACTTTAAGTTCTTTGTGTGTGCCCAGTCAGTGGATTCGTTTGGGAGAATGCTCATACCTCATACTTTGTAATACTACTTTCAGTCAGAAGTAGTGTTGATCATGTGTTCATCACTGCTGAAAGTGCCTGAGTCTAATCGTTGTGTCAGATCTGGATGAATTTCATCACCAGGCTGAATCCTGCTCTGCGTACAAAGCTTTTTTTCTACATTCTTAGTAATGATCTTCAGTAATTGTTTGGTATCTGTGACGCCTTAGTTTGGAGATACGGAGGTTCTGCAGATCTGTCTGTGCCTTGTGGGTTGTTAAGGGACATTTTAAACCATCGCCATTCACGCTGCACTACTACTGTACCAGCCTCAACCTAGGAATGTCTTCTCCCTTTTAGCAAACACAACTCGCCCGGGATGAAAGTTAACACAGTAAACCTCAAGAAAACTCACTGTGAAATAAATGGTAAAAATCAACCAAATAATACCTGATGACTGGAGTGTAGATGGGAGGCCTTTCTAGCTCTCACCTTTGCCTCTTATGCTTTTTGTTATATCTTTGGTAAATAAAAGCTGAAACACAAACTTGCAAAAGCGAACACGCACTTTGATGCTCACACCAGCAGTAAGCTGGATGTTTATGCTAATTCAGTCTTTGAATCAGCGTGATGTACGTTTGTCTTCAGTGTAATTAACTTTTCTAGCTCACTGCTGCTGTGTGTTGGCTTCTGTGCAGCCTGTGGTCTGTATGGGAGCTTTGTATTTACTTCCACGTGTGCAACATTTTGCTGGAAGTTTGATGTTGGGATTTCGGACTTGAAAATAAAACTTTTTTTTAATGAATTGTATCCCACTGTGGTTTATTTGTTATTGTTTTGTATCGTCCCCCTGTTCCAAGCACTGTACTGTCAAGTGTCGCTTCAGAGTCCGATACAATACTTGTCCAGCTGGAGACCACTTTGCACGTAGGTTTTGCACCTTTTGCATTCTAATTTAGAATCATTTCTTTTTTAGACTATTTCAGAGTTTATTTTAACCTGCGTTCTTGTAATGAGTTGAATGAATGCAGAGCTGAGAGTTCACTCTACTCAATAAGTACAGTTTCTAAACATGATGAGCATATTCAGATTTCTCAGCATTCACTGTTTGAGAAAAAGAGCCTTCTTTTTTATTGTTTGAAGAAAACGTACATGTATGATGGAAATGTGCTGTGTGTCTGTAACACATGCTAAGCTACATCATGGGTTTTCACAGTAGTAATAACTAAACTATGGTGAAGGTTAGTAGTGATTGATATTGATGAGTGGAGAAAGTATTAAGCTCCTTCACTTAAATAAATTAAAGATACCCCATGGCACGTAAAAGTACTGCATTCATATTTTTATGTAGTATCACCAAATATACTATACAAAGTACTTGTTCTGCAGAATGGCACCCTCAGATGTCTATGTATAATACTTAATTTAATGTAATGTGTATATGTAAAGGGAAGAAAAGAACAAGAACTTGAAAATTGTACATTACCACATTAACCATAACATGGATGCTGTAAATACAATATTATATAATAATATAGGTCTGCAACCTTCAGTAAAGATGTACATTTACAGGAAGTAAAGTACAATGTTGAGGTACTCAAACTTTCTTTCTACATTTAACAACTAAAGTCACTAAGATGTTACACAAATAAGATATGATCATCTTATGTAATCTACAAATAAAGATTACATGATCAATAAATCATAACACTGTGTGCTGTTTTCCTTTAGCTGTCGCATGCGATGTCACTTGATGCGAGAGTTGTTTGCTTACGGGGTGTAGCAGTTGTGTACTCTCTTTTGCGCTGTGTTTTGATTCAGGTACACTTGATATCTTTTTGGACTCCAACCAGCGGTTTATTCACTGGACAGCATACAGTAGACACGTCTGGTAACAGACAGAATCATATCAGGTGTCTCACAGCCCACCTCGTGGTAACGAGCTCCGCGAACTGCCAAAGCAAAGAAACGCATGCTTTAGCTAGCTGTTGGTTAGCATGTTACTAATGCTAAATGAAGTTATCAGTGTAAAGCAGCAGACTGGTCACCGAAAGCGGGGCCAACCACTCGAGTCTGCAGGGGCCCAGCAGGGGGCGCTCACAACACACTTGTCTCCGTGGGAAACTAATGATACTACATTGTAAATGATATTTACAGAAATAAAGGAGGAAATAACATGAAGATGATATGGATTAGTAATAACTTAAATTCACAGTAAAATGAGCAAATAATGACCAGTGATGGCAAGTGGAATTGTTAACTCTGTTACATGAGCAAAACATGTATGCATGTGCCCCATCGAGCTGTTATCACATTTGAAGTGAGGACTAATGGGGGAGTAACACGTAGATATTAGCCTCACAACTACGTCAGCTGTTATCAGAAGAACCTGTTTCTAGTATGTACTCTCTCTGTCCCTTCGCCTGGATTTGCAATTGGAACACAATGAAAGAGTAGCCCTTAAACAAGCTAACATGCTAACCATCTGTCCTCGTTGGTGTTTTGAACTTTGTTTCAGGAGTGATTCAATGATCCACCAAGTCACAAGGTTTTCACCTTGTGCTTTTACATGATCACATGGCATCAAGCCTGTACCTGAAATCAGGCCACTTCTGTAATATTTCTATCACGTGACAGACTGGTCACATGACAAACAGTGGCTTCTCAGAGGAATTTGTTTTATGGGAACTGCCTCCTCTGATTGGCCGTGAGTTATAATCGAGGCTGCACACTCTCTCTGATTGGCCAGCAGAAGCAGCGCTTCCTGGTTCTATGCAAATGAGGAAATAGAGTTGCTTTTAAACCTGCGCTACGGTGGGAAACTCTGGCTTCACTTGACCGGGGGTTCAAAATGTCACCTAGTAGCAGCTGTGCTCCGGTCCTGGTCGTCGTGTTCTGTCTTTTTGTAACTGCCTTTTGTAAATTCCCCTCGTTGGACCACATCAAACCGAAAGCCAGCGACGAGGCGCAGGGCAGAGCGGTGGTGGAGCTGCTGAAGCGCCTGCTCGGGACCAGGTCCACGGAGTTCATCGTGTCGGTCAACAGCAGCCTTTCCAACGACAGCCTGGATGTGTGTGAGCTCAGGTCCACTAAAGACAACAAGATAGTCGCTACGGGCAGCACCGGAGTGGCCGTGGCTTCCGGCATTTACAACTATCTGAAATATTTCTGCAACTGTCATGTTTCCTGGTCCGGTGACCAGCTGGATATGCCTCGTCCTCTGCCAAAGCTCACCGGCGTCCTGCGCATCAACACCCCGCATAGGTCAGTGACCCGCCGTGTATACTGGCTCGTACGTTAATGCACGTTTCCAGGACACCGAGCAGAGCTTATCTCACTGAAATTCAGTGGAAATGTTCGACTTTTCACATTAGCAAAGTTTAGCAATACGACACCCGCTCATGAGTGAGTATGCAAACTACTACACATCAGTTACTAGCAGCCAAATGACTACTTTGTTCATGTCGAAGTTAACAGAAGACCTTCAGAGTAACGGGGTGTGAACACTTAAGTCCTGTACTTAAGTACACGTTTGACGTTACATTACTTTCACGTTGTTATTAGGTACTTCTGAGGACCTTAACTTGGACGAGATATTAAAAATGAATTATTGAATCAAGAAAATGAAAATGCTTCTTATAGAGTAATGCGTCTCTAGTAAACTAATAATGTAGTATAGACTGTCTATCGATTGGTGGATAGATGGATACTTTAATGATTGCAAAACGTTTTGCAGGATTGTTCTCATATGACAGTATTATTGTTCCATTTTGGCAGAGAGAGAGAGGGCTATTGAGCTTTACAAATATAAGCTACATGTGCTATAAATACATAAGGTGCCACACTCTGCGTTCCTCTGATTTCAGTAAATACTCTGTGTAAGCTCCGACTGCAAATTCACTGACATCAGCAAAACACCAGCAACCAGCACCTCCTCCTCTCAGTGGCAGTCAGAAGAAGTCACCAGATAGAGGAGCCCTTCCTGTTAAAGTCCCACTTCCTGAATAACCAGCTGCCATGAGAGTCATAGAGGTGCTGTGATAGCTCCTGTTTTAAATTAGAGCAGCTAAGAACACCTGACTTTCCATACTTCCCAGTAAAAAAGAAAACTCACAAAGTGGATTCATCATGAGAACTTGTGATGTCAACCTTTGTGAAAGAGGATACCATTCCATATGTGTTTGAATTGTCTGTACAGTGACCCCAGCCCCCTCCGCTGCAGCGCGGTACAACAGAACCCACGGCTGGGTCACGCATTACCTTTCATTGTTTATTGTGGGCACTATGGACACTTGTGCCACAGCCTAAAGGACCCTTTCCTTTCAATTATCTGTTGTGCATTAGTGCTGCATCAGCTCGCCACAGTTATGTCATGTGCACAATCGTTCGATTGGGAAAGCCACAGCAAGCATGGCACACTTTAGTTTTGCCATGACTATAACTTTTAGCCATTTACCATCTGCAGGAAACTATAGGTTTAGGTTACAACAGTGCTGATGTTATTTGAACTAGACGCCATGTTATGTGACAACAACTTCAATAAGAATTGACAGTTACTAGAATCTCAAGCAATATGCACATCACAAATACACATAAATGTTGGAGTAGGTGTAATGAGTAAACTAGTGACTTCTATTGTGAAACTGGATCTGTCAACTTGGTTTTAACCTTCAGTTCATTTTCTATTGTATTGTCTCGCTGTACATCGACATCATAGTCATTCATAATAGAAAGACGCATTATTGACTTGTTTGCAGCGCTAAACTGTTGGTTTAGGGGGAAATGTACGCTGCAATACCGCTACTGGGCAACATTATAAGCAAGGCTGAGCACTCGTATCCAGTTATTATTGTACATCCACGGTTTAAAGTCAGCACTTTCTGTAAGCCTCGTAGTCATCGTTTGAATTTTAGCTAATGGGGAGCATTTCACTGTCCAAACACTGCGACTCAGCATTGTTCCATTAAGTGCATATGCTTTGTGGTTTGTAGTTTAGTAATGGGTTTAGGATTATTATTATTCCCTTTATTGCATACACTGTTAGGTATTTTATCTCATTTGAACATGTCGTTTTTATAGTACACTATATATTTGTGTGTTTGTATCTAGATTCCGGTATTACCAGAACGTCTGCACTTTTAGCTATTCCTCTGTGTGGTGGGACTGGCCGAGATGGGAGAGAGAGATCGACTGGATGGCACTCAATGGAATCAATCTGCCGCTGGCTTTCACTGGCCAGGAAGCCCTGTGGCAAGAGGTAAGAGCGGAGAGCAGAGACTGAGAGTGATCGTGCTCTTTACAAAATCTACATTACACCACAAGAACGCTGGTAAAGACGGCTCTTAGCATCAGTGTTATGTATGTTCCATCATCTCCTGTTAAGCCTTCTAAAATGATCACGTTTGGCAGGAACGTTTTATATGTTGATTCAGGGGTTAAGCAGCTATATAGTTAAGTTTTGCAGCAAGTTCAGAGATGTGTTATTCTCAGAGAAATAAGCAAAATCAGAAGAAGGGGAAGTGATTCTGAGAGATGTGAGGACAGTCATTAAAGAGGAACTACTCCCATTTTCTAAATCCATCCATGTTATTCCTATGGTCTTAGACAGTCATCGAGTATAAAGTGTGGAGCTGCTCCATAGACTATGAATTGGGAGAGATGTCCTTGAGCACCAGGGGAATGCTCTGACTACATGTTACCTTTTCTGTTTCACAGCTGACAGCACTACAATAGAATTAGAACAGACATTGTGTGGGTCTCCCATTCATTGTACACTTCATACTTGATTTGACTTACTTCTCTGGTTTCTGGCCTTGAGAGAGACTAGCTCATGTTCACATTAAACTTTACTAGGCCATGGAAAAACCATATTGGAATTCTTTATCTTCCCCTTTTTAATACGAGCAGGAAGATAATTTATATCTCAATTTGACCTGTGCAACCTAATGTCTTAGAAGCAGATACATGTTGATTGATATGTGCAGCAGCATGTGGACGGACGTCAATTCATCTACTTGTTGTGTACCTTTCAGGTTTACCAAGCTCTTGGGTTGAACCACACAGAGATTGAAGAGTTCTTCTCGGGCGCGGCATTTCTGGCCTGGAACCGTATGGGAAACCTTTTCAGGTTCGGTGGGCCTCTGCCACAGTCCTGGCATGTGAACCAGCTCTACCTCCAAGTACTGAAACCTCCTTGCTTGTCAATGCAGTGGGAAACCACTATGTGTAGAATCAGGACATTTCTGACTGGCACCACTGAGTGGTAGCATTAAACCCTGAGACTGGAAGCAGCACATAGACTGCACCAGCTGTTACATGGATTGTCTTAGTTTTCAATTTACAGACACTCAGAAAAATGTAAAGGAACTGTAACCACATCGCTTTTCTGCATATAGTGGCTTCAGTTTGGACACTTGGGTTTTCGTTGTCATTCCTATTGTTTATGGTAACTCACTTTGTATAAAGCATCAGTTGAGCTCTTGATACGCAGTGACATAGTGAAAACAAACCCCCAGGTTGGCCAGATCATCTAAACCTCTTTATTTGGTGGTAATATTAAAGGTGAACACAACTGAAATGTTGCGATAACCCTCATTGAACAGAAAAAACAGCGTACACACAACTACACTGATGATCCAAACTGTTAGTTGAAAACATCCGAGTAACTATGAACACCCTGCGGCTTTTGTTTCCAGCCTGTTGCATGTTTCTTGCCCTTTCTGACTAGGAGTAATGGCCAAAATGAGGCCCAGGTTGTCGTTTAACCACAGTTATCCTTTTAAAGGCCTTGTATCTCTTTTAAAGGCCATCTATTATTGTGGATAAAATCATGTGCATGTTTAAAATGTTTGCTGATGAATTTCAGCATGCCAGCTGCCTTGGACTGAATCCTCTCACGACTTCTTCTTGTTTTGCAGTTTAAAATCTTACAGCGCATGAGATCCTTTGGCATGGTTCCTGTGCTGCCAGCCTTCTCTGGCAACATTCCCAAGGGAATCCTCAGGTGACTCAAGCTTGTTTATGTTCCAACATATCAGAATTATATACAGGCTGATACCAATGGTGATATTTAAAGTCCTGGTTCAAGTCCTATCAACCTAAATGTTGATTGAACTTGCGCTGTTATTCTCATTGGCCCCTCTCTATAATGAGCTTCTCACCATGTCTTTGAGTTTGGCCATACAGATTTGGTATAAACATTTTTGCCTTCAGACACTTTGTATGAACTAGTTCATTTCATGCATACTCTAGCCTTGAGGAAACATATCTAGGAAGATTAAGTTGGGCATTTCTCTTCAACTTAGGTTGCTTCCAGAGTCTGTACGTTCTGTTTACTCCACTTCTGTGTCCCACTTCCTGATTCTTTTGAGAGAGCCCGTCTGTGAGGATATGGCTAGGGAATATTTTGGTCAAAAGCTTTGGGTCTCTGAAGTGTTTCTTGTATTTCAGGCTGTATCCAGAAGCCAATGTAACCAGATTGAGGCCCTGGGCTCAATTCAACTGCAGCTACTCGTGCTCCTACATCTTAGACCCTCGCGACCCACTTTTCCTCCGGATCGGTTCCCTTTATCTGTCTCAGGTGGTCAAGCAGTTTGGTACAGATCACATCTACAACACTGACACCTTCAATGAGATGAGTCCACCCTCCTCTGACCCCACCTACCTGTCTGCAGTCAGTCGCTCTGTCTTTGCCTCAATGACTGCAGGTGAGTGTCTGAGTGACTAATATCCAGTTCACGTTGCAAGTTTTAAATCCAATAGTGGTCGTAGTGCTGGTATTTTGGGTAACAAGTACAATAATTGCCCTAGTTTGATGACCCATGTGTGACCCCCCCCCCCTCGCGCACACTGCTGGTTTCCAGCCATGTTCGAGAACTGTGCCCTTCTTGTCCCTCATCCAAATCTCCATTTTTTTTTTTTCTCCCCAGTTGATCCTCAGGCAATTTGGCTGATGCAAGGCTGGCTGTTCTTCAGTGACGCAGCGTTCTGGAAGCCGGCTCAGATTCAGGCCCTGCTACACGGAGTGCCCCTCGGAAGGATGATCGTGCTGGACCTGTTTGCAGAGACCGAGCCAATTTTCTCTTACACCAAGTCTTTCTACGGACAGCCCTTCATCTGGTGCATGCTGCAAAACTTTGGGGGCAACAGTGGATTCTTTGGCACAGTGGAGAGCATCAATTCAGGGCCCTTCAAAGCCTTACACTTCCCAAACTCCACTCTGGTGGGCATAGGCATGACGCCGGAGGGCATCGAGCAGAATCCTGTGATGTTCGAATTGATGAGTGAGCTGGCGTGGCGCAAGGAGCCCGTCAACTTGTCCAAGTGGGTGTCGCTGTATGCAATACGCCGCTACGGCAGCACACAGGAGAACCTGACCGCCGCATGGAGGCTCCTATTCGCCAGCGTCTACAACTGCACTGTGCCACATTACCGAAACCACAACCATAGCCCACTGGTGCACCGGCCCTCTTTTCGCATGAATTCTGGTGTCTGGTATCACCCATCTGATTTGTACAAAGCCTGGAAACTGATTATGGAGGCAGCTCCATCTCTCATGTCCAAGGAGACTTTCCGGTACGACCTTGTGGATGTGACTCGGCAGGTCCTACAAGTCCTGACGACTTCCTTTTACCAGGATATCGTAGAGGCCTTCCAGAAACAAAAGCTGCCAGAGCTGCTGATTGCAGGCGGGGTGCTGGTCAATGATCTCTTGCCTGAACTTAATCGTTTGCTGAGCAGCGACCGCAACTTCCTGTTGGGGACATGGCTGGAGCGGGCCCGATCCTTAGCCCTAGATGAGAAGGAGGCGCAGCTCTACGACATGAACGCCAGAAACCAGCTGACCCTATGGGGTCCCAGTGGTGAGATTCTGGACTACGCCAGCAAAGAGTGGGGAGGTCTTATGGAGGACTACTACGCCCAGCGATGGGGCCTTTTCGTTCACACCCTGGTAGAGTGTCTGGACAGCGGACGACCATTCAAGCAGGACGCCTTCAACCAGGAGGTTTTCCAGGTAGAAAAGGGATTCATTTACAACGGCCGCACGTACCCAGCCAAGCCTCAGGGAGACACGTACGAGATCGCCCGCAGGATCTTCCTCAAGTACTACCCACAGGCCTTGAAGACACTATAGTGAGCAGAGACACCATTTTGGAGAAAAAAACCTCAAGTCGCAGCAAGAAGAATGTCGTCCTCCTCCACCTCCAGTTTTCCATGGCTGTCCCAAAACGTTTTGATGTAGAAAATCTAACAGCCTGAATTTTGCAGGAACAATCTGTTTTGCACATGCAGTAAAATCAGTCTTGGATAGTTGTGCATGTTGCAGGAGAAAAAATGATTTTCACTTAACATTCACACTGATTAAATTTCCAATCCAATGGAATTCATATGTGAGTGTCTTGGTACTGTTTTTGATTCCACTGCTCTGAAAACAAAAGCGTTTTTGGAAATGCGCATATTACCTTTTCCAGAGTTAGATGAAGAGATGGATTTGAATCTCATGCCTGTGTGATAAGTATGGAGCTGGAGTCTGGATTTGATTAGCCTAGCTTAGCATAAAGACTGCAAGGGGGGGACTGTTAGCCCGGCTCTGTCCAAAGTAAGAACAAGACCAAAGCTGCGTTTTTTCACAGTGTATATTGTTTGTTTAACCTTTTCACCATGAGAATTGTAAAAATGACATTTTGTGCTTTTAAGTAAGGTGGTGGAACTATTTCTTGACAAATAACAGTTTATCCATCCGCACTGCTGTGATGTGTCTCTTCTATAGCCGGGTTGCCAGATAACAGACAAACATGGCAAACAAGACTTCAGAAAGCTGCTCACAGTCGCTGTGTTAGGCGGTTGTTTACAGAAGTTAGGCTAACCATATCCTGACTCCAGCCCTGTGCTTAGACCTTTAAAATGACCATTTGTATATCACAGTGGCGGGCCGTGCATTTTATACCTGGGCCTTCACTGCTGTCCTGCAGCTGAAATACCACCTTATAACCACATGATGGTGCCACAGCTATTATTCATTTTTAAGGCTGTAACTATGTACATCTTCGCATTAAACCGTTCGGTAGGAGTCGTTTGAATAATGCTAGAACATTTAGAAAATGCGAAAGCCTAAATTCAGGAAAATATAATGTTCTCAGCTGGTCTGGCTGTGGGATCCACCATCACTCCTTAATCACAAGCCGCGACCCAAAGAGATTAACATAGGATTTTACTTTCACAACTTGAACGTTGAACGTACTGCTCTGCAAAGTCTTTCCTCGGCTCAGTCCCCTGTGTCATGGTGTGTGGTACATCTCACTCGGGTCAGAATGCCCATATTGATTGGCTGAGCTGCATCACGTGATGTGATTCACTACCCGACAGCTTCTGCTTCTGCCACAAACAACTTTCTTCATTTATTAGAAATATTTGTCTTTTCATGATCTGAACTTTTATTATGGAAACAATTAAAGTCAGAGGGAACTGGAGAGACGAAACACTTATTTATTTATATGTGTATGTGTATATACAGTGGGTACGGAAAGTATTCAGACCCCTTTAAATTTTTCACTCTTTGTTTCATTGCAGCCATTTGCTAAAATCAAAAAAGTTCATTTTATTTCTCATTAATGTACACTCGGCACCCCATCTTGACAGAAAAAAACAAATGTAGAAATTTTTGCAAATTTATTAAAAAAGAAAAACTGAAATATCACATGGTCATAAGTATTCAGACCCTTTGCTGTGACACTCATATTTAACTCACATGCTGTCCATTTCTTCTGATCCTCCTTGAGATGGTTCTACTCCTTCATTGGAGTCCAGCTGTGTTTAATTAAACTGATTGGACTTGATTAGGAAAAGCACACACCTGTCTATATAAGACCTTACAGCTCACAGTGCATTTCAGAGCAAATGAGAATCATGAGGTCGAAGGAACTGCCCAAGGAGCTCAGAGACAGAATTGTGGCAAGGCACAGATCTGGCCAAGGTTACAAAAGAATTTCTGCAGCACCCAAGGTTCCTAAGAGCACAGTGGCCTCCATAATCCTTAAATGGAAGAAGTTTGGGACGACCAGAACTCTTCCTAGACCTGGCCGTCCAGCCAAACTGAGCTATCGTGGAAGAAGAGCCTTGGTGAGAGAGGTAAAGAAGAACCCAAAGATCACTGTGGCTGAGCTCCAGAGATGCAGTAGGGAGATGGGAGAAAGTTCCACAAAGTCAACTATCACTGCAGCCCTCCACCAGTCGGGGCTTTATGGCAGAGTGGCCCGACGGAAGCCTCTCCTCAGTGCAAGACATATGAAAGCCCGCATAGCCCGCACAGACTATGAGAAATAAGATTCCCTGGTCTGATGAGACCAAGATTGAACTTTTTGGCATTGATTCTAAGCGGTATGTGTGGAGAAAACCTGGCACTGCTCATCACCTGCCCAATACAATCCCAACAGTGAAACATGGTGGTGGCAGCATCATGCTATGGGGGTGTTTTTCAGCTGCAGGGACAGGACGACTGGTTGCAATTGAAGGAAAGATGAATGCGGCCAAGTACAGAGATATCCTGGAAGAAAACCTCTTCCAGAGTGCTCTGGACCTCAGACTGGGCCGAAGGTTCACCTTCCAACAAGACAATGACCCTAAGCACACAGCTAAAATAACAAAGGAGTGGCTTCGGAACAACTCTGTGACCATTCTTGACTGGCCCAGCCAGAGCCCTGACCTAAACCCAATTGAGCATCTCTGGAGAGACCTGAAAATGGCTGTCCACCAACGTTCACCATCCAACCTGATGGAACTGGAGAGGATCTGCAAGGAAGAATGGCAGAGGATCCCCAAATCCAGGTGTGAGAAACTTGTTGCATCATTCCCAAGAAGACTCATGGCTGTACTAGCTCAAAAGGGTGCTTCTACTCGATACTGAGCAAAGGGTCTGAATACTTATGACCATGTGATATTTCAGTTTTTCTTTTTTTTTAATAAATTTGCAAAAATTTCTACATTTCTGTTTTTTTTCTGTCAAGATGGGGTGCTGAGTGTACATTAATGAGAAACAAAATTAACTTTTTTGATTTTAGCAAATGGCTGCAATGAAACAGTGAAAAATTTAAAGGGGTCTGAATACTTTCCGTACCCACTGTATATGTATGTATGTATATGTATGTATGTGTATATATGTATGTGTATGTATGTATATATATGTGTGTATATATGTGTATGTATGTATATATATGTGTGTATATATGTGTATGTATGTATGTATATATATGTGTGTATATATGTGTATGTATGTGTATATACAGTTGTGTCAAAAAGTGTTTGCCCCCTTCCTGATTTCTTATTTTTTTGCATGTTTGTCACACTTTTTTTTTTTTTTTATAATTATGGGCAAAAAAAAATCCAAACCTACATGGCCCTGTGTGAAAAAGTGATTT
>NW_022280504.1:23558-30277 GCF_004355925.1 Anarrhichthys ocellatus
CCCCCCCCCCCCCCCCTCGTTAAAACATAAATTAACTGTGGTTTATCACATCTTTGGAAAGCTGAGTTCAATTTCTCTAGCCACACCCAGGCCTGATTACTGCCACACCTGTTCTCAATCAAGAAATCACTTAAATAGGACCTGCCTGACAAAGTGAGGTAGACCAAAAGATCCTCAAAAGCTAGACATCATGCTGCGATCCAAAGAAATTCAGGAACAAATGAGAAACAAAGTAATTGAGATCTATCAGTCTGGAAAAGGTTACAAAGCCATTTCTAAAGCTTTGGGACTCCAGCGAACCACAGTGAGAGCCATTATCCACAAATGGCGAAAACATGGAACAGTGGTGAACCTTCCCAGGAGTGGCCGGCCGACCAAAATTACCCCAAGAGCGCAGCGACGACTCATCCAAGAGGTCACAAAAGACCCCAGAACAACATCCAAAGAACTGCAGGCCTCACTTGCCTCAATTAAGGTCAGTGTTCATGACTCCACCATAAGAAAGAGACTGGGCAAAAATGGCCTGCATGGCAGAGTTCCAAGACGAAAACCACTGCTGAGCAAAAAGAACATAAAGGCTCGTCTCAGTTTTGCCAGAAAACATCTTGATGATCCCCAAGACTTTTGGGAAAATACTCTGTGGACTGACGAGACAAAAGTTGAACTTTTTGGAAGGTGTATGTCCCATTACATCTGGCGTAAAAGTAACACGGCATTTCAGAAAAGGAACATACCAACAGTAAAATATGGTGGTGGTAGTGTGATGGTCTGGGGCTGTTTTGCTGCTTCAGGACCTGGAAGACTTGCTGTGGTAAATGGAACCATGAATTCTGCTGTCTACCAAAAAATCCTGAAGGAGAATGTCCGGCCATCTGTTCGTGACCTCAAGCTGAAGCGCACTTGGGTTCTGCAGCAGGACAATGATCCAAAACACACCAGCAAGTCCACCTCTGAATGGCTTAAGAAAAACAAAATGAAGACTTTGGAGTGGCCTAGTCAAAGTCCCAACCTGAATCCGATTGAGATGCTGTGGCATGACCTTAAAAAGGCGGTTCATGCTCGAAAACCCTCCAATGTGGCTGAATTACAACAATTCTGCAAAGATGAGTGGGCCAAAATTCCTCTACAGCTCTGTAAAAGACTCATTGCCAGTTATCGCAAACGCTTGATTGCAGTTGTTGCTGCTAAGGGTGGCCCAACCAGTTATTAGGTTTAGGGGGCAATCACTTTTTCACACAGGCCCATGTAGGTTTGGATTTTTTTCCCCCTTAATAATAATAATAACCTTCATTTAAAAACTGCATTTTGTGTTTACTTGTGTTATCTTTGTCAAATATTTAAATGTGTTTGATGATCTGAAACATTTAAGTGTGACTTAAGTGTGAAATCAGGAAGGGGCAAACACTTTTTCACACAACTGTATATGTGTGTATATATATGTATGTATGTATATATATGTATGTATATGTATATATGTGTGTGTGTGTGTATATATGTATATACTGTATATGAGACTTTTTACATCATTTATCATCATTTCATTCAGTCACGTGAGGCTGTTCATTCCTGATTGTCGGGTTTGATGAGTTTTATCATTTAAGAGAAACAATAATCATATTCTGGGTTATTTAATAATGACGTCATAATCTGAATTTCAAAACGTACAGACGCAAATAATTCATAAATAAGACGATCGCATTCCGCCGGTAGAAATGGATCCTGAGCTTATAAACAGAACACAGGACACAGTTTGTTAACAGACTACAGAGAGAAACACCTCTACAGTGGTGATTACTGTCTGTCTTTATTAGTTATTAGTATTATTAGTTACTACTATTAAGTACAGTGATCATGTGAACAGACACAAACTTCTCAAAAGTCTCTCCAGCTGTTAAAGCCGACTGACAGCTGATCCAGCTGTGATCAGCTGATCCTCCGTCATCAGAAACAGACGTCGCTTCACGTGACGCAACTGAGGAAAGGACGTCTCATGTCTCTTAAAACATATTTCCTCGTTCCTCTCTCCTCGCATGGTTTCCTCCATGCATCCCTGGTGGGAGGGACTAAGACGCAAGGAAAGGACCCAAGTGAGGGAAACGGGGATGCAATTAAGAGACTTGTGATGTACCCCAGGACACTGAGCGGCATGTAATGCTGACGTCATTATAGGTCTATAATATAGGTGTCAGCAGGTGCTGACACGTCAAAGAATACGCCCAACATGTCAAACTAAAGATCTGATTGGTTGAACACTATGACAATCAACAATATCGTCCCCGTTCACTTAAACTGCACTGGATGCGCTTGAGAGTCTGCAGGCCTCTGCCTCTGTTCTTACCTAGAAACACAGAGGTGAGATCTGATTGGATAAAAGCTCTACTTAACCTCCCTCTTAAGCTCGACGCCCCCAAATTTGGGGGCTCTCGGGCTCAGCACCCCTGAAAATATTGTTCGGAAAATTGCCTTATTCTTCGGTAATAGTGTGGATTTGTACAGTTTGTTTTACCGGATTAAACAGCAACGTATGGGCAACACTATCATATAAGTCACTTTTTACACCCTCCAAACACAACTATAGACTACTAATATAAGCATCTAGAAAATGTGGCATAAACTCACGAAATCCTGGGCAGAAATCCCCGTTATGTGTACTGCAAATCAATATTTGCACCCCGAAGCTAGCGGCTACCGAGCTAAGCAATGCATCTTTTAGCATTAGCATTTGTCGCCGAACGCATAAATACCTTCGGTTTTTCTCTCCGTGGAACCAGTAGAAAGCTGTGAGTGGACAACGGTACCATGGCACTGTCCTTCGCCAAAAAAAATCGTTGGTTTTTGGTCACGTTTTATGAAAAATGAGTACAATAATGTCGAAGATTATCCGGTTCAAAGCTACCATCATTGTTGGCAACTGCATCCTGTTTACTGCCGAGTTGTTTCCTGTGGAAGGGGGGTCAATCCAGCCTGGGCGAGTGGTCAGACTTCCGGCAAACGGAAATTTATGCTTGGGGAGACGCGGCACTTCTTGCAACTTTACTCGCTGAAAAATCTGTCAATCAACACCCGCTTCGACGCATGCATTCCTGAGACTCTGACGCTTCGAAGGCGGGCTCATTGACTGAAATCGACCGATGATAGGCTGAGCTACAGCCCCATACACACAGATCACCTGAGAAAATCCTATGGATGACAGCCAGAAACAGGCTCTAAGAGGACCCTTGCTGTCAAAATGATTTCTAACGGCTGTATTTGGATGTATTGAATAATATGAGTGATTAAAAAAAAGTGAAATATATAGTTATATAGTATATAAAAGTACAATGTAAGAGCTGCAACAGCTGGTTCGAAAATGATGACCTCGCGTGACCTCTCTGTACTAAAGCCTCTTATTCTTCACTTTATCCCACTTTAACCTTTATTCAACAACTACTGATCGGTTGTGCTATGATGTGGGAGAGTTTTGAGGCAGCCAGCTGCATTATTTCAAAAACATAATATCAATAAATGCTTTTTTTCAGGCGAACCTGATTATTTTCAATTTGAGCTGTGTAATATCTTCATGCACTATATTAACCAGCAACATATACACAATATTTACCCATCTGAATAAATCTCACAAGTGTTATCTGATTATAGCATCAAAAATTATTAAAATAGACCCTGTAGTTACAGAACTGTGGTCTCCTTAGTAAGGGTATGCCATTTTCGAGCAGAGGCCTACAAATAGGGCTAGAGCTTAAAACAAGCTGCACTGGAAGCAGAGCAACTGAGGAAGACAGTAGCTGTGCAATGAGAAAATAAGATAATGGGAAAAATATTTTTATAAATTATAATACATGTAATGTATTTAAGAAAAATTATTAAATTATAAAATAGATATAGCTTTGTGATTCTGTTTAGGCCAGCAGAGAAGGCCTTGCAGTGCCTGACAGCCCGCCACTGGTATATCAGTTAGTCACCGCGTGTTACCTTGAATTCTCGAAGAAAACTTGTGAACTAAGAATCAAAAAAGTGTCAGAATAACAAAGTAAATCCTTTGTGAACTGAAGTATATTAAACAACTTTTAATAAAAACATCCATGAACAAACTCTCACACAACTCGTGCAGTATAATCCAAGTCTCATTGATCCGGTGGTATGCTCACCACTTCACAAACATGCATCTTCACTCAAATCTTACTGTTTAAAACACTTCAGACTTGTCTGGACTCACAGCGTGCCTACACAAGCATGAGATGTAGTTTTAAATACATAAATGAATGTGTCTGGGAAGTGGTGAGCAGACAACTGGATAAACAAGACTTGGATCATACTGCCCGAGTTGTGTGAGAGTTTAACAGGTTTTTGATCAGGTTTTGCTGTTGTTGCTTTACTCCGATTCCTCAAGACTTTTCTGCATTTCAGGATTCTTCGTTCACTACGTTTTCCTCAAGAATTGAAGGTGACTTGGTGTGATTATTGATATACAAGCGTGACGTATTCCTTTAACACACGGGCATGAGATTGATATCCAAAAGCATGTCCCAACATGTCGTATTAGTCCTTTAATGGCCTCTAAATGTTGGTCCTCCAGTGGACCTTTAACCATTAATAAGATGACATTTACAGACACTATCATGTCTATCAGTTTGAAGTTTATTTGAATATTGTGCCTTATTCTGAGCAAACTGAACAAGTGGGCTCATAGTATAGTTACCAAATAATGTGGGTGTCTTTGATCTTGCATAACAATTTTCTACCTAATTTACAATTTCATGCTTCTGTGGTCAGTGAGATTGGCCCATTACACAATGAGCTTCTGTAGAGGTCCTCTGACCAGAGGGATCTGGTTAATGCTGAGTAATTACTACGACAAAGTGGCTCATGGTTTCTCTTTTAAAAATATATTTTTATATGAAAATGCATTTTTGTTAAACTGACACATATCACATGCACAACACAAAATATATCGTCTATTTTTATGAGTCACGGTTTTGTTTTGGATGAGGTTTTTCATTTTGATTGCTGTACTTTTAGTGGAGGACAATCTAAATCTTTTGGGAGAATAATGATTATTTTAGTATTTTAACACATTACACTACACTACATGAGCACAGCTTACATTCATAATGTACCAACAAAGTCCACGTTGTACAATATTAGTATTCTTTATTATATAAATGCTATTTTTGTATTTCGACGAACTAAACTGTTGTGATTCTTTAACTCAGGCATTTCATAAAAGTCTTAAGGCTATGTGACTTAATACAATGATGTCATTCTCCACCTCTGTGTTGTGTGTGAGCTCAGTGATAATAGTTCCACACACATTAACCTATGCATCCATGTGTTCAAAATAAGGCTGGCGACTATCCCAGCATGCTTTGGGTGAGAGGCAGGGTACACCTGGACAGCTCATGAGTCTGTCACAGAGCTCACAAGCATTCACTCCTTATTTAGAGTTTTTAACTTGGGGTCAGACCCCCCCCCCCCAAAAAAGGTCCCCAGATAAATCTGATGAGCTGTGAGATGATTAATGGGAGAGGAAAGAAGAAAAAAAGTTCTACTACACAAATGTAGTTTAAACTCCATGTGTTGGACTTCAGTCTTTCGGTTTCCTCCCATCCAGTGTTGCCAACTCCTCAGTAAGGAAAGTAGCTATTGGCTGTCCTAAAAGTCGCTAGAAGTCGCTAAATGACGTCATCGCCTAATTTGCATAATTGTAATGAGCGCTGTAGGAGAGAGGCGGGAACAGCGGCGGCTTTGCGCATGCGCGATTCATTTGCACTCTGGACACGGAGAGTGTGGGTCTCCTCTTTCTGCAGCTGGGACTGCTGCGCGAGGGGCTACTGTGACACTAACCACCTTTGAGTGCTTTGAGGCGGCGGAGGGGCTCGCGACAGCTCCCGCGTGCCGAACGGTACGTGCTTTCACGTCAGAGTCAAAACACCAGAAAAGTCTCCAACAACACCAGAAAAAGTAGCTAGATTTGTCGCTAGTAGCTTTTGACGAAAAAAGTCGCCATGAGGGTTTGGAAAGTCGCCAGATTTAGCGAGAAAGTCGCCAAGTTGGCAACACTGACCCCATCAGGTTTTGGACTGATGTCCAATGTTCCAGGCAGCAGCTGACTTCATGTTATTTCAGTGTGACTATTCACAAGCAGTCACTTTCAATTTGCTCCAGCATCTACAGCAGTTGCTCTTTTGTGTGTTAATAAAGTCATCAAATCATAACACTGTAAACAATTTCCCCGTAAAATAACGGTAACTTACTGGCAGCAGGGACTCCAGTAATTTAATTTTTTTAAGGTGAAGCTACTGAATTTACTTTTATGGTATCTTACCGTATACTGGATTAGGTTATGTGATAGTAGGATAACTGGGTTTTATGGTTTATGCCAGAATTTTACCGTTTATTTACAAAGGGTAATACAACCCAATACTTTGCATTTAATTCCCAACAAATACAAGAACCATAGACATTCAATACATAATTGTTGAAGTTTACATATTCTCAAGACAAATAATAAAGGGACATTTGTATTACATCACAAAACTCACAATGTACTGCATCTTTAGAAGAAAACAAATAAAATCATAAAATCTTTAATGACTTAACTGAACTCATGGGGATAACCTCAGACCAGTAACGCCGAGATCGAAAAGTGGCCGATGGTATGCTGTTCAGCGGTATGTACCTATCCCTGGAGAGGTATGCTACCGTTGTTCAGCAGTAGGTAC
>NW_022280505.1:0-30262 GCF_004355925.1 Anarrhichthys ocellatus
CACAACAACTAACCGACTGTAGTGAAAGAGAGAGAGAGAGAGAGAGAGACCAACCAACACACAAGGAAATGGCAGAAGGCATAATTACCACGCTCATGAGTGATGACTGAGGAAGGGAAGAAAGTGCAGTAAACCAAAATGAGAAAAGGAAAACAGGGGGAAGAAAGAAAGAGAGAAAGAAAGTAAGAAACAAAGAAAGAAACAAAGAAAACGATTACATAGAGGGAAAAGAGCTTTAAAAAAAATCCCAATTTGGTTGTTTGGTCAACATGGAAAAAAAATGATGAGTTGACAAAAAACCTGTCGAGCTCAGTAAAACTCAAAAAAGAATCTAAAAGAAATATCTAAAAATATATATAATACCAAGCCCTTGTGATTTATGTATTTTTTGATTGTAGACTCATGGTGAACCTGTTCAGTTAAAAAGCTGGTTAATGTGATTACTTTTTATTTTCAAGACAACGATGAGGAAATTATGAGTAGAAAAACATTAGTTATAGTAATTACTGGTTGAATTTTCTCTTCATTCTGCACATTCAGGGTTTGACAACAATATAATTCAATTCAGTAAAAAACAGTTGGATAAACACATATTAGCTGTCCCTTTCACCTCAAATAGTATCATTGCATTAATAACGTATGATATTGTGCAGCAATCATTAGAGCAGCATTCACGTTCTGTAGTAACGACAAAGAACCAGTAATCAACTAGCAGAGACTTCTTAGTTTAAAACTTCATGAAGCCAGGATACATAAACTGAGCAAAGATAAAAGACAAAAAGATTTTAATCTTTATTTGATTTTTTAAAATCCCACAGAGTAAAAAGTATATAAGTGATAATACAGATATTAGGTTATAACCAATTATAGGAACCGATTGGCTATTGGTCGGACAACGATTTAACCTCGGGAAGCAAGCAGCTATTTTTGGGGGGTTCCTGTGTAACCTGCAGATATCCGGGCCAAGACTTCCTCTTCCGTACACCAAAAAAAAGTTTACCGAATAGCAATTTGAGACGCGAGACTGCAGTTGGAGTTGAGAGACGATGTCAAGAGCAGATTGTTTCACAAGTAGCCAAGCTCATTTTAAACCAATAAAAAGCTAACTAATTGCAGACATAGTATCTCCAGTTTGAGCTAAACCTATCGAGAAAGCAGCCGTGTTGATAATACAGTCAGACAGTACCTCCAGCTCAGACATGCCTGCTGGGAGTTTAGTCCAATCAGATCGTGGCTCAACTGTAAACAGCCTCTCAGAGCCAATCAGGGACTATTTCACCTACCCCCAGGTGGATCCCGCCTACATTAGGTAGCTCTTTACTTGTTGTACTTTTTCACAAGAACCTATCATTTTTATTGGGTGAAAATAACTTGATAACCCTCCTGCAATTAATCAACTATTCAACTTGTCTTTGGGAGTAGTTGATGACTACTAAAATGAAGCAGTCGTGAATGCCCTTCCTCTTTCGCTCTCCACACAGGCATGCAACCAAAAGCCCGCTCAAACGTTCTGCATAGAAATGTAGAGTCTGTTCATAAAGTATATGTCATACCTGACTTAATTGACTAGCAAGACTTCATGCTTAAAAAACAGGAAAAAAGTTTTGTCGGGTCCTTCCAAAATGTGTTTTCTGTGAGTAGTGTGAGCAGGTAAACAGTCCATGTGGAGAACAAAACAGTGGTACAAATTGGACAAAATGCAATCTGGGAACCCACCGGCTATCGTCCAATGACAATTTTGTCACAGCTCTGTCACTTCTGTCTAGCTTTTTCCACCTTTCACTCACCTAATCAGTTCATTCAGTGCACCTGCCAGTCACACTCACCTCATCAGCTCATCACTCTCACCTGCTCACTCTGCCTCTTCACTGTTTAAACCCCTGCCTCACACACACTCACTGCCAGATCGTTCTCTGCATTCATGCTAAACTTTCCCACATTCACCCATGGACTGATTCCCTGTTGCCGACCCTGCCTGTTTCGGACTACCTCGCCTCTGCCCTGGTAACTCGCTCAGCCTTCTGTCCCCGACCATGAGAACCTGCCGCTGTTTTTCTGTGGATATTCTTCCTGTTGTGTGTGTGTGCCGAAGAAAATAAAGTTTCGAGTCAAACTATCCCTGGTGTTTGTCGTACTGCTCCTGGGTCCTTACTACATCCGTAACAAATTTAGCTTTTCTGTTTGCTTAAATTAGCTTGTAAACTGGCTACTTGTGAAATGATCCTCGTTGTCTCTCAACTCAAACTACAGTGTTGGGTCTAAAGTTGCTAATCGGACTGCAAAAAGTTGACCACTGCAAGGAATAATAAATCCCAGAAATATTGGCAGCTGCCCGCAGAGGCTAATAGCCAATGGGTTCAGAGATTGAACGTTAACAGTTAGAAAAACAGGCGGTCATGGTTCAGGTTTGGAAAAGATCCTTCCATGGTTTGAAGAAACCAACTCTCTGTGAAGGAAAGTCAAACGCCATAATGCAAAGTCTGTGCTCCCAAACATTGATTGTGAGCTCCTCCCTGAGAGGTTTTATGGTAGGACACACTATTCCTACTTTGCTACATGGAGAATATTATTCGGTAGTTATGACTGTATTTCAAAATCTAGTGCAACACAATAGTAAAACAAAGGAGATCTGAAGTATCAGTATGCAATCCAAAGGATGATTGTAACAAATGCATACACACATTAGATGTAACAGTCAAATCATAAGCACGTACGCATGTACACTAGGAAATCCCACTTAATAATGCATATAAAAAACAGATAGTACTGCATTACCACTTCATGAAATTCAACAAATTGCTCAACCAAAGTGATGAGAGGATAAAGAAAAATGATTTGACAAGGATAAAACACAGACACGCTTTCCATTTCCTCTTAGGAAAGATTTTAAATAAGAGGAAGAAACATTTTATATTAGAATTAGCATCCATCTACTAAACCAATGGATTCAGCAAGCATTGGTTTTTAGATGTAGGTTTGAATGTACAATTTTCAATTAAAGTGGCAATTTTGAATTTGACCTGTATCTGGTGAAGAAAAAGCATGTTTATATCAACAAACCATTGTCAGTAAACACCAATCTTGAATTCAGAAAAATGATTATTCAAAGAACCTTTCTTTCTATTGTTATGACCTTGAGATATAAAGAGTAGTGAAGCTTACCTGATCCCTCCTCTGTCACCATTCCCAGTCCTTCAGCTTTGTTCTGCCTCTCAAATGCATTTAGATCCAGAACACTGAAACAAAATCAAATGTAGTGTGGATCTCTGATATGTTGCGCTGTCTTCATTGACCATCCTCCAGAGTACCATATCACAATTTTATTTTAATGTGAATATTTCAATCTGCTCAGCAGAAAACCATCAATGTGATAACGTTGTTATATTTCTTTCAAGTTCTACCCAACAAGGACATAGCACTGACCCTACCTGGCAAAAATAAATGAGCCAATATGAGTTAATGTATAATATAGTATATGGCATAGTGATGGCTAACAGGATGTGCTCGTATTTGTTTTGTAACAAATACGAGCACATCAGCCACCTTCCTGAGAGGCTGTAGGTTCAGTACAAGAGGAAATAATGATGTTGATGTGTGTATATTAGTAAACACTAATGATCATAACAAGCTCAGTGATGAATCCAAAGATAAGGCTGAGTTTCAAAAGTGCCTCCTTAAAGGAATGCTTAATTACATTTTTGTTGTCCTATGTTTACAGAAAAAAACATAATGCACTGGCCAATTTTGAAATTTTGCTTTCTCAGTGGCGGGCTGTGCATTTCATACCTGGGCCTTCACTCCTGTCCTGCAGCTGGAATACCACCTTATAACCACATGATGGCGCCACAGCTATTATTCGTTTCTAGGGCTGTTACTATATACGTATTTGTATTAAACCGTTCGGTACGAAGCTTACAAACCGAACAGTACGTTTGAATAATACTAGTGCATTTGGAACATGCAGAAGCTTAAACTGTGGGAAATATATTGTTTTCTGCGCTCATGTAGGACAGTGGTTCTCAACTGGTCTGTCTGCGGGGTCTACCATCACCCCTTAAAGACCAGCCGCGACCCACTCTTCTCTTTTGGACTCCGTCGTATGATTTTACTTTCACAACTAACGTAACAAATGTACTGCTCTCCTTCCTCGTCTCAGCCCTGTGTCCCGGTGTGTGTACATCTCACTCGAGTCAGGAAACTTGTCAGAATGCCCATATTTGATTGGCTGAGCTGCATCATGTGAGAAATTTAGGTTTTGAAGCTCCTAATTATGGATATTATGTGATACAGTGTATTTACTTGTAAAGGTTTTGACTCAAGGAGTGTTGTCATTTCATGCATTGAGTGAAAGAGGAGGGTTTGAGGAATGTGCTGGAGGGGGGGTTGTGTGAAAGTGGCTGGGCGAGGTGTGAAGATCAAAACAATGGATCAACGGCCCAGGAGGGGCTTGTTGGACTTCAGCCAATCATTGATCGATATGTAATGTGAGACTTTTCAGAGACTTTGGGGGAAAAAGGAGATGTCAATCCAGGAGAGATTCAGACCTCCTCGGTACCATGGGGCAGATACACCAATCTGTCGTGTGGTGCGGACGGGGCCTCAATTTCATGGAACTTATATGTTTGTTTTGTTATTAGTAGTGTGATTCGGTTTGTAACTGTTTGTATCTGTTTTTATGCTTCTTGGATAATAAATCCATCTGATTTTGACTTAAACCTGCTGTTGTGTTTTGGAGGCGATTGAGAGCACATGGCTGCAGGAAAGGGGGCGATTTCTCCCTGTGTTCAAAAGTTATGGACCTAACAATCACGTGATCGTTTCACGATAATCACGTGCTCGCCCACTGACCAATCACAGCACACGCTGTACCTCACTGCAGAGCTGCACATGGAAACTGAGCTGCAGTAATGCTGACGTACTTGTAGTCCAGCTAGCAGGCTCTGACACGTCAAAGAATACGCCCAACATGTCAAACTAAAGATCTGATTGGTTGAACACTATGACAATCAACAATATCGTCCCCATTCACTTAAACTGCACATGGATGCACTTGTGAGTCTGCAGGCCTCTGCCTCTCTTCTTACCTAGAGACACAGAGGTGAAATCTGATTGGATAAAAGCTCTACTTAAAACAAGCTGCACTGGAAGCAGAGCAACTGAGGAAGACAGGAGCTGTGCAATGAGAAAATAAGACAATGGGAAAACAAATTACAATACATGTAGTGTATTTAAGAAAAAATATTAAATTATAAAATAGCTATAACTTTGTGATTCTGTTTAGGCCAGCAGAGAAGGCTTTGCAGGCCCTGATGGCCCACCACTGTGCTTTTATAACATAACAAGAAAACATCACAAATACACATTCTGGTGTGTATCTTTGTTTATTTGCATCTGTAGATTTCTCCTAAATTCACCAAAAGTTACCATTAGATAATACCTAACTTCCATATTTAAACAAAAAATCTGAAAACTTGTCATACAAAAAAATAACTGTCTTAATGTCAGTCATCAACTGTAGTGTCTTTGTCATTGAACTAAACATCTCTTTAAGGCCATTTTATCTAAATGAGTTTGTTCTCAGACTGATCCAGAAATCTCCATTTCAGCAGCTCTTTCATACATCAAACTTTACCATTTCATTCCTCTCTATATTCTGAAGGTTTGTACATATATCATTCAGAGCCTGATTTATACAACATGTTATTCCTAAAAACTTATAACTATTTTCTGATTTATGAAGTGATACAAAGAGATATCGAAGTTTCCATCTGTAAAAACCTTTGACTCTAATATTTAAACAAAATGAAACAATAGTTTGAATTTGTTTATCCAATAATCAGATTTCTGTTCTGGAAATGTATGCAAATGTGCACCTATTCATTAAGATAATGCATCATTTGCATATTTAAACATGTCTTAATTATTTCAGAAGACTTGACATACAAAAAATAATTGCAGAAAGTAATCAAGTGTGGAAGTGTGTCGCCGAAGTCTTCATGTGTGTACAGCAATGGTGAATGGGGAACCTGTGGGTTATTTTCCTTCACCTATATAAAGTACTGTATTTAGGAATGTTATTAGTTGCCTGTAATTATTACACAGGATAGGATTAGGGTATGTTATTGTTATTATTTGATGTTTACCTGGCGTGTATAGATTGTGACAGGGGGGAAGTGACGCGAGAGGAGATGGTGCGCGCAAACAGAGGGAAGCAAGTGACGTTTGGTGGACTCGGAGAGCACGTTTTGCCAGCGATTGATCGGCAAAAAGGATCCGAAGCAAGAGTTTAATAACAATCTTTAGTACGGTCAATAGGTACCCGATTAGGGTAATGAGACCGGTGCCAAGTTTTTAAATCAATCCTCTTCAGATGAGTCATGATTGAATATCTGTTAGA
Organism: Anarrhichthys ocellatus; assembly: GCF_004355925.1. NCBI lineage: Eukaryota > Metazoa > Chordata > Actinopteri > Perciformes > Anarhichadidae > Anarrhichthys > Anarrhichthys ocellatus. The sequence continues at coordinate 6,398 of NW_022280505.1, forward strand.
CTATACGTGGGAGTCGGGGAATCAGCGTTTATTAGGAGAAGGTGTAATAGTGTAAGTGAGGATGCTGCTTCCAATCTGCTGCTCGCAACTTAAATGTATTTAAGGAAGGGCTGTCGACTGTGTCCTGCCTTAAGGTATTCCATGCCATGCTGATTCTGGCTGTGAAAAAATTTGCCCTGATGCCAGTTTGATGTTGTATTTGTAGTTTCTGACTGTGGCCTCGGGTTGTAGTTGATAGTGATGGCCGTAGCATGGAATTTCCGCAAGTGGAGCAGGGTCTGTTGCATTTAACGCTGTTGTAGCCCTGTAGGATTTTAAACACTGGATTATCTCTGTTCGTTGTCGGCGGTATTCCAGTGTGGGTAGGCCTAGGTGTACTAGTCGCTCTGGGTAGGATTTATTGGAAGTGCCTTGCACCAGTCTCATGGCCCGACGCTGGACTTGTTCAATTGCATCCTTCTCCCGTTTGAATTTAGTTGACCATATGGCTGAAGCGTACTCCAGATGAGGGCGGACGAGTCCCTTGTAGAGGTGTAAAAATGATGTCTTGACCATTGCTTTAAAGGTGTGTTTGATAGCACCAGTGTGCGGTTGGCCTTGCTCACTTGAGTTTGAATGTGTTTTTGGAAGCTCAGTTTATGGTCGATCACTACACCAAGATATTTCTCTGCTTCTGTTGATTCGAGGGTATGTGTAACTCCGTCTGCACTGATCATTGTGTAGGTCAGAATGGGGTTGTTGTGTCCGAGGTGCAAGACTTTTCTCGGGGTGGAAGCGCATTTGCATCAGAACTGACCAGGCCTGGAGTTGATCTAGATCAGTTTGAAGACTTGTGTGTTGATGTTTGTGGGTGTCCAATATGGCTTGGTAGATTTTTGTATCGTCGGCGAACATGGATATGAAGCTACTGAGGAGACTGGGAATGTCACTGACAAAGAGGATGAACAGTAGCGGGCCCAGGACGGAACCCTGTGGGACACCGCTAGTTACTTCAGTAATGGATTACTAAGCTCAAGACTTCAATGGAAACGGCACGGAGGACCACCAGCTAGATGGGCGGTGGTGGGGTTGCGTGAGTTGTGGGGACAAAGGAACCGCCGGCTTCTCGCCACGCTTCCATGTCTGTTGTTGACTTTGTTTTGGGGATTTGTTTGTTTGTCATCAGACTGTTTTGCATTACTTTAAGGAACTTTTGTAACTGATGGGACTCGGGGTTTGAGTGATATTTTGCAAATGTTTAATTTATTATGCCGGAGTAGAGCGGTAGCGTCACGGTTTTTGTTTTGTGTGCTGCAACCCGTATGCCGTAGGAGTTTGCTTTTTAATATACGGTGTTATATTTAACTGACATGTGTGGTTTCTTTTGTGTCTAAGGTGGTCCATCATTGTATCGAATAGAGAAGACCTTTCAGCGTGTTTTTGTACCTCCAACTGTTATGCAGTCAGATGGAGTGTCTGTATACCTACCAATTCAGATCCGCCAGTGTCCTTTAATTTTAGCGTTTGTACCTTTCCCTGTTTAGGTTAATATAATTAGGTGAATTGTTACAAGTGTTTGGTGATATCTTTTAGTCAAAATGTTTACCCTATTCACATGTAGCGTCTCACTGGACTGATGTATGTGAATGGAGAGACTTAAAGCTAGCGTTGGTAATCTTGAGAAACCAATAAGAGTATGCTAGATTTTAAAAATCATTCAACCAAAAACCCATTTCAGTGTTGCCAACACTTTTTCAATTAAAGTAGCTAGCAGTACTAGCTCCCAAAGTTGCTACATGTACAGAGAAAGTCGCCAAGTGTGCAACACTGACAGCCCTTCCATGCAGGCCTCCTTCCAAATCTAATCCAACAAAATGTTCATTATGAACATAAACTTGTCATAATAAACTTTAACTACAAACATGGCCCTTGTCAGTACTCACAGCTGTCAAGACTCCGGTAACGAACAATGAGTGCACGGCCAGATTGCAAACAGGTAGATCAGGTAGCAGGTAGCCGTCCAATCATTACATTCAGGCAAAATAAAATGATTGGATGGTCTTATTAGAGTCCTTTGACAGCCACAGATAACAGAATTTTTTTTTTGTCAAAGCATTTTGATTTGGCTGTAATGAGAATTTTAACAAAAATACCAGAAATGTTTTAAAAGATTACCAACCCTGCCTTTTACATTGGCTAGAATTAAACACCATTATCCAACTATGACTACCAAAGTTGTCACCATATTTCATAAAATATAAAGTATTCTAGCGGCTGAAACATTACCTTTACCAATAAAAGGAATGGTTACGCTTTAATTGCACCAAAATAGTCAGGGAGTGTGAAAGACCCAACACTGTAAGATCATAAGTGTGTTCCAACATTGATTGCTGAAGGGAATTCTGATGCTTCTACTTCTATTTGGGAGGATAATCATGCTCTACGTTTTGTAACTACAGTTCCCACAATGCATTGGGAGATGCACACCTTGAGCCCCGTTGTTATAAACAGATGTTGAAGCTATTAGCAGTTCCTGATTGCACTGTACCCATTGCTTACATTGAACGGACTTTACCCTGCCAGTCTGTGTAACGTCCCATTGAGTGTGAAGAGAGCGGCTTTGTTCACGCCTGCTGCAGGGATGACCTATTTTTGTAGGCTAACCCCAAAGTTAGCATCGCTCTGGTTCCCTCAATAAAAAGCCAATGGGACTTTTTGGATTATTGCCAAAAATAATCTGGCGGCAAACAAACATTCATGATACTGACATGTCCACAAAAAAAAAGCCAATGCTAGGCTATAAACAAACTACACAACGGTCACATGAGCGTGAGCACAAACACAATAAGGCGGAATAGCTGGCATGATGACGGTTAGTAGTCTTATTCAGTCACTTGTCAGTAGCCGCCTTTTTAAAGACAGACAATTCTCAAAATTCTAAACATACTTGACTGCTCTTTGAGTGAACTTGTTGTCAAAAGCACAGTCAGAACCCATTAACCCACCCGCCTGTGGTGTGGATACATTGAAAGTAATGAAATGTTTCAGTCTTGAAAACAGGAAGAGTTTGTAGAGTTACCTGCATGACTGCATCAGACCAGCCAGACTCTGAAAAAAGCCCACGTCCTTTTTGTCTTTCAGATAATCCAACATTTTCTGTCAAAGAGACAGGACAATGGGACAGCTGAGTTCTATTTTAGACCAAATTCTGCTTTGAAACAACTACAGGAGGTGGACACGATATGGTATGAATAACTATACAACTGTGGTCTTAAGGAACGCTTAAATACCTGCTGTACAGTAGAGTTTCCTCCATTGAGAATAGCTATGCCCAGCTTCAGAGTAGAGGCCACCATGGGACCCATCTCACCTTGTGAAGAGGAACCACACATAGACACACAACTTTATCTACCAGGGCGCACCCAACAAACAATCAATGCACTTTTACATTTACTAACTTAGCTCCCACTCTCATGCAGAGAAGACTTAAACATGCAGCAATAAAGTCACTCTATATTCTTCAATAACATTTCAGTTCAAATGTGTTGTGGACCATTCAGTGAATCATTAATATCCTGTAGAACCATGTTTGCTCAAGTTGTCTAATCAAAGTTTGTATAGTCAATAGATGTAAACGAATGCTTGCCGACTGTGAAATTTGTGCACTTTCAAATAGGCTTTAGAGTGCTGTCAACAAGCAAGTGAGCTCCTTCTTACTCCAGCTTTGAAAAATAAAACATGTTTGCTGACTTAAGCTTACACCTACACGCATAAACCTGAGCCCTGAAAGTGACAATATGGCACATTTTACTAACTAGTAGTGTAATAGAACAGTAGTTACAGTGGGAGGCAGGGTGGGGGATGAGTGCGTAAAACCTACCTTTGCTAGCACTGATGGTTTGCAGCACCATCTCAGCAGCTCCGCGGTCATGCAGCCGAGCCTGCTGGTACAACAGCTTCTGCTTCTCCATCTCCTTCTCCTATTCATGTAACAAAACCACACACACGTCAGCAGCATGCTCGTTTACAGCCGAGACCGTCATGGACGACGGGTAGGCGGAAGTGAGTGACTGATGGCCTACCTCAAAACTCTTTACTTCCTCTCCATCCTCATCTTCTTCATCATGGCAACTCTGAGGGAGCGAAGAGTGATACAAAATGAGAGTTACATGTCGACAGCAGAGACATGTTGCAAAAGGAGGAATCATCATCATCGTCATCGTCACTGGTACCTTAGCCATGATGTCAGCATAAGCCATGTAGAGAATATCCTCATCCAGTTTACTGAAACACACACACACACACACACACACACACACATTAGCGACAGCAGTAAATGTTTAGTATGACTAGCAAGACAGAAGACAGCCCTTGTTTTACTAGACGTGTGAAAATGCAGTTTGCTAGAATATGAACTATGACTTATGTCAGAGCAGAAACAATGGGTGGAGCCTTGTATCTTACATACAGTATACATACAGAACCCACCACTTCTCTGTGAGGGCTGTTCTGCTGAACAGTTGAATGAGCTGATGAAGTGGATCGATGTGTTTCACCCCCTCCTCTTCCTCCAATGGCTCTTTGTCACCTGGTTTCTAAAACATAAACATACATTTCCTTTCACAGGAGACTCAATGATGCACACTGGAAGAAAACTAAACAATAGCCCATTTTCAATATTCATATGTGGCCTAATGCCGTGTTCACACCAAACACGTGTTCACACCAAATACGCAGCGCGAATTCATCGCGCCGCATATTCGCGTCAATCGCGCCACCAGTCAAAATGCCGGGGACCAGTGTTCATTCGTGTGAATCGCGCGAATCGCGCTGGACGCGCCGGAGAGGGGGCGCGGCTTATCGCCCTGAAAGCCGTTCAACTGTCCGCCATTAACCATGAAAAAAATAACCCCTATTTCTGCTTAGTAGGTGTTGTGGAAGTCACAAATATCCCGGGAAACTAAACGCCGTCATGTCTGGTTCATAACATAGTCCAGAGGAGCTCCGTGGATTTTATCGAGCTGTGTTCACTGTGTCTAGCAAGCCACAGGTCGCTGTTTACTACAGCTGTATGAACACTAAATAAACTGATCTGGCTGTGATTTAACGGCAATAAACCGACAAAAAGGGACTCTGAAATAACTACGTAATGATGCCGATTTGTAGGCTACTTGTCTTCTCAATGGAGCTCGGATGGATCGGTGCTAGGCTATGCTAACATAGTAGCAGCTCCACCAACACTCAGACTAACGTCATGTAGACGTAAATACGGCAGCGTCTATTCATTGTTTGTACCATATGGTTTACACACACATTTATACACATAGTTTGGTCTCTATTGATATAGCACTACTCATCAAGATGGCGCCGCGGACGGCTGCCTCGACGTGTTGGTGCGCATTGTTTTGTGTCGTTTTCGTCGTTAATTCAGTTTTATGCTGCGATACCCGGAGCTCTTTCACCAGAGATGAGCTCATAAACATCAGGGGAACAACTACAGCGGACTTAGTCCCAACTTTTCTGCTAACTTCTGTGAAATTACTGGACATTCTAGTCAAAGGTGCGCTCGCCTTAGCCCATGCAGTGAGACGACGTAGGAGAGGGAAACGGGCCGGCGTGCTCGTGCGTCTTCGCACACGTGGATTCCGCACACCACTGCCGGGCATATTTCTCTCAAACGTCCGCTCAGTGTGCAACAAACTGGATGAACTTCAGCTACTGGTGAGGAGAGACAGAGACTTTTCTTCATCCTCCGTTTTGTGCTTCACTGAGACCTGGCTCTGTGGATCGATTCCGGACTCTGCGCTCCAGCTGGCTGGCTACCAGCTGTTCAGAGCGGATCACGATACGGAGCTCTCCGGCAAATCGAAGGGTGGAGGAATCTGTTTCTACTCCAACAGTGGCTGGTGCAACGATGTGACAGTGATTCTCCAGCACTGTTCTCCTGATCTGGAATATTTTATCATTAACTGCAAACCCTTTTACTCCCCCCGTGAGTTTGCTTCATTTATACTGGTCGGTGTTTACATGCCGCCGCAGGGCAATGTGCAGGAGGCACAGCGGACACTCGCCGAACAGATACTGTGTGTGGAGCAGACCTACCCGGACTCTCTAGTTATTGTCCTTGGTGACTTTAACAAAGGAAACCTCAGCCATGAACTCCCCAAATACAGACAGTTTATTAAATGCTCAACCAGAGAGGAGAACATTCTGGACCACTGTTACACCACAATCAGCAGGGCCTATCACGCCGTCCCTCGTGCTGCACTGGGTCTCTCTGACCACGTCATGGTCCATCTGATTCCTTCATACAGGCAGAAACTCAAGCTCTGTAAACCTGTGGTGAGGAAATTCAAGAAGTGGACCAGTGAAGCTATGGAGGATCTTCGGGCGTGCTTCGACTGCACAGACTGGGATGTATTCAGGACTGCTACCAACAGTCTGGATGAGTACACAGAGGCTGTGACTTCATACTGTATATCAGCTTCTGTGAGGACAGCTGTGTTCCATCAAGCACCAGGGTGAGTTACAATAACGACAAACCCTGGTTTACAGCGGAACTCAGAAAGCTAAGACTGCAAAAGTATCAGGCTTTTAGGAGTGGGGACAAATATAAAGAGTCAAAATACAGGTTTAGTAAGGCGGTGAGAGATGCTAAACATCTGTACTCTGAGAAACTGCAACACCAGCTCTCAGCAAGTGACTCTGCTTCTGTCTGGAGAGGCGTTAGACAGATCACCAATTACAAGCCTAAAACCCCCCACTCCATGAACGACCTCCGCCTGGCAGACAAGCTGAACGAGCTCTACTGTCGCTTTGATGGACAATGGGACAGCCCTGACTCCATCCCCCACAGCTCCATCAACCAGCCCCAGACCACCAGGTCCCCCTCCCCCATCCCAGCAGGGGTCCACGCCTCTGTATCACCCATCACAGTGTCCCCCCCACCCCCCTCCACAGTGATGACTTTCTCTATCCTGGAGAGTGACGTCAACAGGCTCTTTAAAAAACAAAACTCCCGCAAAGCAGCTGGCCCAGACTCTGTCTCCCCCTCCACCCTGAAGCATTGTGCCGATCAGCTGTCTCCGGTGTTTACAGACATATTCAACACCTCCCTGGAGACATGCCACATACCAGCCTGCTTCAAGGTCTCCACCATCATCCCCGTCCCCAAAAAAACAAGGATCACAGGACTTAATGACTACAGGCCCGTCGCCCTGACCTCTGTGGTCATGAAGTCTTTTGAGCGCCTTGTCCTGTCTCACCTTAAGACCCACTCCTGGACCCCCTGCAGTTCGCCTACAGAGCCAACAGGTCTGTTGACGACGCAGTTAACTTGGCCCTTCATTTCATCCTCCAGCATCTGGACTCCCCAGGAACCTACGCCAGGATCCTGTTTGTGGACTTCAGCTCTGCCTTTAACACCATCATCCCATCTTTGCTGCAGGACAAGCTCTCCCAGCTGCACGTGCCCGACTCCACCTGCAAGTGGATCACAGACTTCCTGTCTGACAGGAAGCAGCACGTCAAGCTGGGAAAACACGTCTCAGCCTCCCGGACCATCAGCACCGGTTCCCCCCAAGGCTGCGTTCTTTCCCCTCTGCTCTTCTCCCTGTACACCAACAGCTGCACCTCCAGTCACCAGTCCGTCAAGCTCCTGAAGTTCGCGGATGACACCACCCTCATTGGACTCATCTCTGGTGGGGATGAGTCCGCCTACAGGTGGGAGACTGACCTGATCTGGTGACCTGGTGCGGTCTGAACAACTTGGAGCTCAACGCTCGAAAGACAGTGGAGATGGTTGTGGATTTCCGGAAGAATGCAGCCCCACCAGCCCCTATCACCCTGTGTGACTCTCCCGTCGACGCGGTGGAGTCCTTCCGCTTCCTGGGCTCCATCATATCCCAGGACCTCAAGTGGGAGCTGAACATCAGCTCCATCACTAAAAAGGCTCAGCAGAGGATGTACTTCCTGAGGCAGCTGAAGAACCTCAACCTGCCAAAGACAATGATGGTGCATTTCTACACAGCCATCATTGAGTCCATCCTCTGCTCCTCCATCACAGTCTGGTATGCTGCAGCCACTGCCAAGGACAAGGGCAGGCTGCAGCTGATCATTCTCTCTGCTGAGAGGGTGATTGGCTGCAATCTGCTGTCCCTCCAGGACTTGTTCGCTTCAAGGTCCATGAAGCGAGCAAGGAAGATTGTAGCCGACCCCTCTCACCCTGGACAAAAACTGTTTGTGCCACTTCCATCTGGTAGGAGGCTGAGGTCCATCAGGACCAAGACCTCATGCCACACGAACAGCTTCTTCCCGTCCGCAGTCGGGCTCATTAACAGAGCCCGGGTCCCCCACTGACTCTGTCATCCCAGGACAAATTCCCACCGGTCACTCCCCTGCATCCCTTCTATTACACTCGACACTTTACACTACACTTACATCACACTTGTTTATAGTCCTGTCGTCTGTTCGTTGTTTATAGTCCTGTTATCTGTTCGTTTGTGCACTTTATTTTAGATTTCACTTTATTTTATATTTCATCTTTATTTTATTTTTCATTATTTTATATCTTACTTTATTTCATATTTCATATCTCTTGTACATTTTAATATGTTTCTACTTGCACTGATTGTTGTTGATTGTTAAATGTTTGCACCTCCCGTCACGCCAAATTCCTTGTATGTTCAACATACATGGCAATAAACGGTTCTGATTCTGATTCTGATATGAGGTATCGTAGAGCTCTGGGTGAACACAGACGGCTACAGTATTTATTTCCTGATTCAACAACGGCAGGACGTCACTGATGACAGGGGGAGCAACTCAACGCTGATAGGGGCTATCACGCCGGGGCGTAACGCGAATATTTCGCAGAAGTTGGAAAATGTAATCTACTCGCGCGATTAATTCGTGCCGCGTTTGGTGTGAACGCAGCATAAGACAGTCCAACAATATTGATAAACAAGTTTATCATCGTAAATATACCCTCATACTTGAGTCCTTGCTGTCGGCTTCCTGAAGCTATATTGCATCTACCAGCGACGCCATGTTTCGTTTTGTCAAGCTTGTAGGACCTAGCAACAGTAACTAAGGGGGGCGGGACTTTGGGAATTGGGAAAGATGTTCTAGATGACACTGAGTGAACCCTGGGTATTTGGGTACATTTTTTGTTTCACAACAGAGAACACTTCAATAGATAAAGCTTATTTGGGTGCAGAAAAGGAAAAGAAATACAGTCTCCCATTCATTATCTATGGAGCAGCTCCACACTTTATCCTCGTTGACATCATCGTCATTTATGTTTCCTTCTCTGGTGTCCGGCTTTGAGAGAAAGTAGCTCATGTTCTCTAATACTGCTTGAACTTCCCTCCGCCATGGACACAACATAATTAAACTCTTAATCTGGGTTGCGTTCCCCTAATCAAGAGTATAATTCCATCTGTTTTACATTCATGAACTCACAGCGAGGTCCTCTATGAGTTTATCTTCAAAGTAGTGTTCCTCTGCCTCGATCCAGGACTTCTCGTAGCCCTGCAGGAACAAGTTGACAGCCCGGTGCCTAGTTTGGGGGAGACACAGTAGGAATAAAAACTTTCCAACAAGATACGCCAGATGTACTGTACACACACACACATAACGTACCTGGGCAAGTTATAGAGCGGTGCCATCCTGAAGCAAGCAACCACTGCTCTCTTCCTCTGTTTGGACAGCAGCTTGTGCCACACGGCCTTCTTGCTGCGCTGAGGATGTTCAACCTAAACACACAAACTGAACCACTCAGTACGCCCGACTCTGGCGTCTGGAAGCCATAACGCCATAATCCAACAACTGCTCAGAGAAGTGCATTCAATCAGTACATCATTGTCTTCAAACAACAGACATGCTTGTGTCTATTTTTGCAGTTTTAACAATGGCCAATCACAACAGCTCTTCTAAGACAGCAGGACAGCTTCTCTTCATGGAAGAGCACAAAGATACTGTACATCAACCCAAATATGATTATATAGAGCTGTGGATATCATATGGATAGTTCCATAGCCTGCACTCTCTAAACTACTGAAATGCAATATTTCAGATATTGTCGGCTCTGTGTCATCAACAACACACACCCACTTACACACCTGGTCTAAGTGGAAGAGGACATGAGCGATCTCCAGGACTCTCTCCACAGTCTTCTCTGGGTCCGAGGTGTCCTCGTAGTGATTAGGGAGGTCTCTGTATAGAGCCATCTGCCAACGAATAGCTGGGTCCTCCAGCTGTACAAGGAACACACATACAGCTCACAAATATGAGGACATGGGTCCAGCACACCAAGGTGTTTGGAATTTTTAAAAATTTGATTCAAGTTTTGACTTTTCTATGTCATTTCAGTTGAGTTTCAGCTCTCTTTCTCACGTCGCTTGGTGTTTCACTATGTGAATCGCCTCTACGTGACCAACTATGGAAGCTCCAATTACACCGTGTCTGTCAGTGACAGACACGGTGGAACTGTGCTCGGGCTTGTACTCAGACTGCATGTGAAGAACGATAGGGATTAATTGCGTAGATGCGACATCTTCTGGAGTCTCAGTTCGGTTTTGTTTCTGTGGTTCAACGTCACGAGAGTTTACAGAAATTCATGCCGTCTCCTTTTTTGGGAGTGACATAAAACTGAGATGAATGAAGGTTTATTTGTATCGTGCTTTTATTCGTTTTTTTACCAGGCAATATGGTTTCAGTATAATTTTAGTTTTTATTAAAGGACATCTTTTTATTTAGTTTGAGTTTCAATAATATTTTTCCCAGCTTACTTTAATTTCAGTTTTAGTTCACAATTATAACTTAGCTGCTCACTTCTATGAGCACTCAGGTCAGTTGTATGCGGTGGATTTGAGCCATTCAGACTATCCCCTACAAACCGTATACACTTCTCTGTTGCCTGAATATAAAGCATGACGTCATGTTCAGCTTATCCCAAATATTCTTGCAGTACCGTGACTCTGTTAAATACCAGCTCAAAGTATTCTTACCTTTCCTTGTAAATGGAGATTGTTCCTGATGACCTCTCGAACCTCACCCTCTGTATCTTTCTGTGAACAGAGTGAATGCATCAGACAACGGTAACCATTTAATAACAGATGTGTCAGCACAATTTATATACAATTGCTTTACAGATATTTAAAGTGCTACAGGAATTGGAAATAACTTCTATGCATGCAGGACAAATATTTTGGGGCTAAGTCATTGAGGGATTTCTATAAAAGCAGCATTGTAAGCGACCAGTGTGATGTGCATAGAGCTGTGTATAATTCTGTCATTTGAACATGATTTAAACACAGTGGACGGCCGTCGGAAACGGCACTGCGCTCTGATGTGTCACTTCTCGGATCAGAGGCTGCAGATTTATCAGCATATGTGTCCTGCTGCCGTCAGATTGATGCAGGGATTAAATGAACTGAAGGTTCAGAGAGTTTGTCACAGTAGATAGAGCGAGGGAGAGAGACACACAACTGCCTCATAATGATCGATGAATAAAAAGAGAAAAAGAATAATCTCGTCACGTAGAAACGTGGACCTCTCTCTCAGCAAGACAACCTACAGTATGTCGGCTGTTGCATACAAATAATGATCAGCAGGCCAAGTCATTTACAATTAGTGGCAATATGATAGGTTCATGTCCATTTCTGGTAGGCTCAGATTGATTGATTGATTTCTTTATGTGCATAAAATGCCAAATCCTCCTGGGTTTATGAGACATTAAAGATACAGCGGCAGTGGTGGAACACTTCATTCAATTACCAAACTAAATATTCGGCCTTCCCTCCCAGGTTTGGCAAATAAAATCTGCTACAAAAAAGGTTTGTTTCCTGAAGCACAACTCAAGTTTTTTATAGTCAGCCAGCCAAAAGAAATCAACATAAATTGAGGTAATTTTACTATCGAGTACATCCGTTATGTCCTCGTAGATAGGACAATAAAACAAAAGACAATACATTTGGTCCGAATCTGGAATGACAAATCGTCGATTTGAAACAGAGATTTCAAATCCTTAGCCAGGGGATAGCCATGCAAAATGTCCCAATTAAATCACTTTTTAGTTGCTCTCTGATCAGACAAGTCTATTCCAGCATCAAAGCATTTGACACTTGTGAAGTAAATTTGTGAAGGATTGAATAACTCTGTGATGCACAGTGTTACAACTCGTATGGTCACCAGAAACATAGTCAGACACAGGACATACACATGAGTTACATAGTTGTGTGTACGTATGGAATACACGTACAGAGATTCCAGTGCTCTACCCGCTGACTGAGCTACAATACTGACAGCTTCTTTAAATTTCATTTTGAGCATCGTGCCAAGATATTTATACTGCTCAGTATATGAAAGCACTAGTGAACCGAAGCTAAAAACAAGTGATCTGCTCTCTTCAATACTGGAAGAGTTATTGTGTTAATGGAGATTTTCCATAGGCTTACCAATATTTACTGCCAAAAACTACTGAAACTGAAAAAGGAATTAATATATTGTTATCTTATATCAACTCATTTGTGTTGGCATATGATGCAACTTGAAAATTGAAGCGACCGTTTGACCTGAAATCCAGGTGAGGGTTGTTGTATTGTAATGGGAAAATATGTTATCGTATCATGTGAAGTTTTAAAGAATGTACAACTGAAAGTGATGAACACAGACAGAGACAGAACAGCAGTTCTGCAGATGATTTTAATTAGTTTTGTATCCAGGTGTCCCGTTATCTCATCCCACAAGGATGAGAAGTGAAGAGACACTGTTGTCTTTGTCTGCAAGACAAAGATTGAGACAGACCTTGAAACCGGAACTGAATGTCCTGGCAGAAACAGCCTGTGTCTGAAATACCCATACTCCCCTTTTAACACATTATCTGAAGTTGTAAAGGCGTGAACCTTTTGTATGCATAAATGATGTTGAATGTTGCACTTTGTCGAAGCATTCACACAGTCTACTGAATACGTAGTTGCTGTGCTTTCTTCCCTCTTGCAAGAGAATAAACGGAAAAAGACAACTTTGAATCTTCTGATGACTTCATTATTGATTTGTGAACAAAAACTCTCTTCTCCCGATTAACCTAGAAATTTTCCACCACAATATACAGTCTATGTAGTAGTATGGAAGTGTCTCCTACTTCTCATAAGCTAGTAGACAGTGTTTTCCTACCTGGGTGAAGCGGTTCTTCGCCAGTGCAATGAGCTCTTGTTCTCCGGGGGCACAGATGTTGAGTCCAACAGGAAGCAGGCGCTTCAGGGTAGCAACGATAAGACTCGTTTGCATCGTGTATCGATCTCCCTTCCTCTTCATCTTCTTCCTCTCCTGGTCTGAAACTATACCCTGAGGCAGAGAAATGCACAGACAGGTATATTAAGTGTGTGTTATGTTATTCTTTATAATTCATTGTGCATTAACGCACACGTAACAAGCAATCCACAGGACACTTCTGATGTCCATGTGTCCATACCTTTGACATCTTACACTTGGTGTCAGTGATGAGGAAGGACATGTTGTTGATTTCATTCTGGACCACAAAGTTCTGCTCTTCTCTCTTGAAGTTCTGCAGATAGATGACACCATTCGTCACTCCGCGGTCACAATGTCGTGCCGTCTGATGCGGTAATAGCTTCAGACAGCTTGGGTTAATAACAGGGTCAGGTATGTAAATACACTGTGATGGTTCAGTGACTGCTGGCCTAAATATTTCATAACAAAATGTACACTACATTCCAATAGGCTGCCATTTTTGGCATGTGTAAAACATTTCTGGGGCTTCATATTGTGGCCAGCAAATAAATGACATAAATATGTCTTTACGCAACTCTTGGTGGTTTTCAGTGATGGTAATGTGTGACAGTCTGTCGGTTGGCTGGGCAACCACTTTGGTCAAGACTGAAACGGATTGCCTTTATATTTTGGAGACATTGATGACCATGAGAGGATAAACCCTACTGACTTTTTATCTAACGCCGTTATCAGGTAAAAAATGTTATTAGTTCTATACTTTAGTTTATGAACAAATGCTGCAAAACAAATGACTTTACAATCAACCTCAGCTCTACTTAATGTTTAGTGCTAAATAGCAAATGTTAGCATGCAAACATCTAGACTAAGACATTGGTAAACATTGTATCTGCTAAACATCAGCATCTTAGCATTGTCAGAGCTGTGAGCTCGGCTGTAGACTCTTGATACTGATATTTATAATTCATGACTCAAATTGAGATTTGAGGTTATGTTTTTCTGAGCCTAGGGAGAATGTGTGGTCTGCAGTTCCACATTTATCCAATAGGTCCATGGAGCTGCAGACTGGACCAGTCCAGGGAGTCATTTGATTCAGTATTATTTATCTGAAATACCAATACGTGGGTTTTAGGAACCTGGTACAAATGACGATGTGCTCTGTCATTCAGTCTATCATTAGATCTTGTGTAGCGCTCCCTTGACTACCTCTCACTGTGACATTTTAAATCAGCAGCATGTAATGTGGTGATTTGCTTACATGAGACTTGGCCCAGAAGATGAAAACCTCTGCCACCATGCGGAACAGCTCTTCAGCCCCTGGGTTGGACTCTTTCAGCCATCTGGCCCTGTCAGTATACCAAGGCAGTTTAGTGATAGTGGCACTACTTAAAGGTTTGCTGTGGAGTTATAGACCTCTAGTAGCGCTATGGAGGAGGTGGTAACATGCCAAGATATGCAGCAATGTGCCAACAAAGTCAGGGAAGAAGAAGACTGCAAGCTAGTACACATGTAAACAATGCAGGACTTAAAATATTTAAAGTTACTACAAGGAGCTTTCATTTTGTGTGGACTTTGGCGGCCCCTGTGGACAAAAGCGGTAGTGTTTCCATGAGCACCACCGCCTTGTGTTGTAAAGATATGCAGCCGCCAGACTCCCTTTAGAAAACGTCTCATTTTACTGCAGCAGGGTCTGAAGTTCTTCCCCGCTCAATCCTGCTTCTGGTTCTTCCGTTCCTCCGTTCCCTCCAGCGCGCTCAGCAATTCGTCCTGGGACCTACAGAAGTGGGTGTTGGCCCCCAGGGTGGTAAACTCCAGGTTCTGCAGCCGCAGACGGACCCCGCTGCAGCTTCTGTCGGTGCGCCAGCACCCACGGTGGAACTTCTTTCCAAAGTCTATGTGCAGGTCGTCCTGGACTATGTGAAAGATCCTCCCGACCACCACCTTGCATTTGGACAGTCCCATCTGGACCAGCAGACCGGAGGAGGAGCCGGATCTGGGTCTGTATGCTTACACTTGCTTAATTAGGTCATATAAGTATTACATTGAGACTGTTTCATAACCAGTTAAAAGATCTTTGTAGCAACAAGGATGGAAATGCATGTTTGTTAGAGCTCAAGGATATGAGCACAATGTGGTGTGGTGAGTAACACTGAATGTAAACTTCTGTTCATTTCCAAGAAAACTCCACAAAGTGCTTTGTTATGCTTAAAGGGACTTAAGCATAACAAAGCACTTATGTTGTAGACACCAACTATCGATGTCCATAAACGTCATCCTTTCTCCAGAATACAGCCCATATGCAGCTTACTTTAAGTTATTCAGCATCTGCAGGATAAGCATAGAGGCAAGGATCACATAGTTGTAATTTCACACCTGAAAGTGATGTTGGTCATATTTGCTGTTTCAGAAGAAATGCTCAGGTTTAAGTAGAGAAGCGTCGGAACCATCAAATCAGCGCACTGTACCTGTTGTAGTCAACAAATCGTATGAGGAGAGGGTAGAAGGCATACAGGTCTCGGACCAGTATGGTGAACTGGTCCATGATGAGAAGCTCCGTCTCTGACATCTCTCCCCTCCCCTCTGCCTTGCTGTGTTCCTCATCCATCAGCACAACTGCTGCCTTCTGCAGGACACAGCAACACACCGCTTTCTCTTCATTTGAACACTAATTACATTGTGATCTTAGTACTAGTTGTACTATAGTAGTACTAGTACTAGTTGTACTATAATCCTACTTTGCAAAAACGCCGCACTAGACTTACAAACTTACAGTCAAAGTATTCAACCCGTTGCTTGCAAACGTCTGATAGCTTAGGGCCGTGTTACATGTCTATTTTTTTTATTTTAATTTTGGAGGGATAGTCAACAGTCAAACTGTAAGTGCTATATGTGTGTGCTGAATGTCCACCAATATTCGAATGAACTACAGCACAATCTATATTACATGATGAAATGACGAGACTTACTTTTTTGAGTTTCTCCATCAAAGGCAGGAAGTGGGTCTTGAGCAGCTGGGTTTTGGCCTTGCTGATGATTGGCTGAGAGAAGACTAAAGCAGGGACAGAGATGGGGTTTAACGATTGAGCATCGGACAAAGATTTTGCTTTTAGCTTCGTTGTTTAGTTGGCGTTCATTGTGTTTAGTTCGATTCAGTGGCAGTGTGTGTCTGTGTGTGTGCGTATGTTTTTAGAACCTTGTAAACCCACCTTGAATTGTATTTAAAACAAGACAAACAAACATAGTGAAACAAAACCGTGAATTTAAAATTGCATATTACTAGAATAGAGAACCCTTACTGTTGGGCTTTTCACATTGCACACTCTCTGAGCCCAGGGCTAAGGATAGCCTGAGCACAGTGGGACAAGGTCTATACATAACATTGTAATTCATGAAGTCATCGCTATTTGTGAAGCACATTTCATGGTAAACATATTTGGAGGGACATAAGTGAGAGTGAAAGAGAGAGATAGAGAGAGATACTGTGGAGCAGTCACAGAGATGCAACTTTAAAGACACACACACACACACATACATGCAGAGTGTGTTGCCATATTCACCAGCTAGTCTTTTCATCCAGGCCCCTTCATCTATTCCCAGGTTGTTGTAGATGATCTTGAGAATGTTTCCCAGCAGAGTGTTCATGTGCTCAGAAGTCACAGAGGTGCAGCAGCTGTCGGCCTTGTCCTGGTTGCTCTCTGGTCCATGTTCCCACCAGTGAGACATGTAGCTGCACAGCATCGGCAACACCACCTACAGTGAAAGGAAACATACATACTTCAGGTTTACCTATCAAGAGATCACCCACTTCCCCATCCTGACATAATGCTTTGTTAAAAATGTATAAACAGTCAAAATATAAAAATTATAATACAATATAAGCAATAAAATAGGCAATAAGATAGAATAAACTATATAAAAGTAACGTAAGTAATGACATGAAAGGAAAAACTAATTATATTTTCAAGGAATATAGGGTTACATGCATATAAACATGTAACACCAGTGTTTTAAAACGACTGTGCAAACAGTAAACGTTGTTTATTGTGTGAATGAGGGTAATGTAGATGTAGTGGTATTGTAACCGTATATTCCTGCTGTAGAATTCGGCATTTTAACACAGGAGTCTACAGGGATTGACTCACTCTTAGAGCCAGCCTCAAGTGGCCATTTGAGGAAATTCAGAAGGTGGTGCTACAGCACCCCCACCTCAAGTTGCCCCGCCCCCACTGACAAGTGGCTGACGCATGCTATATTTTCACATTTTGTTTTTATTTTACTTCCTTACCAAGACAGACTACAGCAGTGCCGTAAACGGAACTATTCAGGTGGAGACGGGAGAAGGTCGTGCACATCCCGTGCCAGTAATGTTTCCAGTCAGGATTCTTTCTATTGCTCCTCTGTAAAAGTTGACAAGAACTTCGAAGAGGAATTTTGCCTTCTTAGGCTTCCTTAACCGGGGCAGAGGTGTGATATGACCATAACAGGTTATCTGTGATGCTGACTCCCTAGGAACAATGAACCCGCACTGATACAGTGAGCAGTACTAGGGTTCAATCAACAGAGGCTTAACATCTCGAATTTCCAATAAGCAATCTCTGGCTGTGTCGATGGAGTACTG
Organism: Anarrhichthys ocellatus; assembly: GCF_004355925.1. Lineage (NCBI taxonomy): Eukaryota > Metazoa > Chordata > Actinopteri > Perciformes > Anarhichadidae > Anarrhichthys > Anarrhichthys ocellatus. The sequence goes on from NW_022280505.1 coordinate 24,246, forward strand.
AGTGTGCACTAACTACCACTCCATAAGGTCAAGCTGTAGATACAGAGAGTACATATGAATATTCTCATATTGAGTTTCATTAATCTGCGTTTAACCCATTAAACTAGTAGCAGTGGGCAGCCAGCATTGCTGAAGAATTATCTTGGGTAAAGTGTCAATGGAAAGAGAATTTCTAATAACTCGCATGGATGATTTTGGTAATGAGAAGAAATCAGAGCACTGTGAGGAAAAAATAAATCCAGATGGATATGGGTACCAAAGACCCAATAATGTTAATTAGTAATATATCCCACCTCCATGACATGGGGCATCTGAGTGTATCTCATGCCAGACTCTGCCAACTCCATGATCTCCTCCAGACACTTCTCTAAGTTTGGGATCAGAGGACAAACCTCCCCCACCTGCCCTGGAAGACCTAGAGCTGATAGGTAGAAATATAATGCACTTAAAAGATGAATATAAACATGAATATATAGCTCAATCATCATTATTATTACACATAAATGCTGTTCCGTGTTTTGTTTTTTTTGCCTCGGTAAGAAAAATCGAGTTAGCCCGCCTGCTAACGTTAGCACGGACTTCCATTTCAACACCTGCTGAGTCATTGGTAGCTGTACAGCCAGTGCTGTGTTCAGACTCCGTTAGAAAGGAGGACAGTTATCCATCTGTCTGGGATGGCCAATGACCAGACTGTCAAAGCTAACAGCAACAGATCTGTAACCTCAGCACCTACAGTAACCCTACAGAGTCACACGGTAACATACAATGTGCTCGGTTGCATTGAGAGTGAATGTAATTCTCAGAAAATACAATTACCTCAGGACTTATATGTCTTGGTGGGATTCAACCCCTTCATATTTGTAAAAATGTAAATCCACGGAGCAGATGAACATTGAAATAAAAAGCACATTCATTAGAACCTGCTCTGTCTTGAGCTTCTTTGCTGTTGTAGATGGAGAAGCTGTTGAACTTGTTGATGTGAGGCTCAAGGAAGGCAACAGGAAAGGCTGCTGAGAAGGCAGCTAAACACTTTCCTAATGCTGGACGCTGTCTGAAGAGGAGAGGATCAAAAGATGATTATTACATTATTTTCATTAGTATCATTATCGCTATATTACATTCTTTGATAAATCGTAAATCATTGATTATTTAATGTCAACAATAAGCAATTTTGTCTAAAAGCACATAGATCTCAAACTTAGTGTTAAATGTGTTGTTGGCCTTTGATCAGCTCTCAGAAATACCATCACTAAATAGATATATAATACACAAAATATATAAAAAAAAATATATAAATAAACATACAGAAATAAAGGAAAAAATGACTTGAAATGTATACAATTGTCATTTTGTTATTTTTCTATATATTTACAAGTTATATATTATAAATATATTTTGTATTTTCTTATTATTTTACAGATTTCTTATTTTTTATGGCTCATGTAGAAAGAAAGAAAACTCAGAGTAAACTGTGCTGATTGAAAGTTGTATTCGACATTCTCTGTAAATTCAAATGCTCCTCACAGTACATGTAAACCTACATACACTGTAGCAGGTTTCTGTATCATAAGTACTGTGGGCTATACTGTACCTCTCTACATAGATGCTTTTGTTGGTTCCCAGAAAGAAGAGGCTGTTGAGGATTCTGTAGCAGGAAACCTGGACATCATCCACTGGAAGAGGAAAGAATGTTTGCATCTTACATTTTGATGGAGTGTATTCACATTGTTGTCCTGTAAATGATCAGTGAAACAGTATTCTATTTCATGAAGGACATCTGCCATTATGATTCAGATACAATCTTTTACCTAATTTGGAATGCATTTTTTTTCCTCCTTGGTGAAAACATTTGAATGCCCGAATCAAACAGTACCACAAGTCAGTACGCACATATGAGGTCTTCTCCGAACAAGTTCTGTCCGATGTGTTCAAACAGGGAGGAGAGGATGGGCAGCAGGGCGAAGGTGGTGTAGTTGATGATCTGGGTGACCCCTCGCGGCTGCTCTCTGCTGTGGGTGAACTGGCCGAGCTTCAGGTTCTCCTGCGTCTTCTCCAGATCTTCTGCTGCACTGTCAAAGAACAACCGCAGTGCTGCCTTCACTGACTCCAGACCAGTCTTCATCACCGTCCTGACATATGGGGAGAGATACATTTCACTTTATTATCTTGAGAAGAACCAGCTGAATTTGTGATACACAGTGCAGATAACACATACATTCTACTAATGTAGAAAACAATGTGAACTTCCCTTAAATTAAAATGAATCTCTGATTTGTAGAATTTCTTATAGTAAGTTTTAAGGCAGTGATTACTTTGCTTTTAGGTTTTCAAATACAATCATATATCCTTGAAGTGGAATGTTTGGACTCTATTTGTTTCAGTCTCATTGCCAGCATGCAGAAACTAAAGAGACATCAATGTGAAGGAATGATTTATATGTGGTTGAATAGAAGGAATACTTGGAGTCAAGTCCCTCAGCATAGTGATCGGTGGTTTGTCTACTTCTAGAATGAGAATGATTTGACTTCTATCTACTTCTGGGTTCAATGTACAGTTAAAGTAACAGAAGCGCACTGAATAATGACATAATTCCTGGGTTTGTCTTTAATTAGCAGACATCACATGAAATAACAGTGGCTCAGGAAGGAGCGCAGCCATCCAGTAATCAGAGGCTTCCTGATAGCCAATGAGTCTGAACTGTTAATGAATATGTGCAGGTTCAGTTGCTGTTTGTTATTCCAGTTGAGTTGGAATGTATGCATGGGCATGTTTAACTTCATGTAAATGAGGGCGAAATTCGGCTGGTGGTCACACAATGTTCCTCTTTTCTGTGTCGCTGGCCTCCAGGATACAAAGAACAACAAAGCGCCGAGGTAAACTGTGGGCCAAAAAGCAGGTTTGCTTATTCACACCGTGTTTGCTAATGAGAAAGCTACTCATAAATGCCGGGAGTGTTGACACGTCCACTGTGGCAAGTGAGAACGCGAGGAGGCTTTGTTAACCGATTTGTTCACTTCCAGAAGGTCTTCTTCTTCAGAGCATCGTCAGTATTCATCTTTAACTCCATGGGACAACATGCATAGTATGTGTCCTTCAACTACATCTTCCCTGGTGGAAAGACAAAAGGACAGACACATACACACACACAAGCTCAATCCATGTCTCCTTACCTGGCATCCAGGCTTTGTCCCAATATCTGCAGACAGTTGACTATGGATGTGGCATTGTTACCTGAAAAGTAGACAGAATCATATAATAAACAGAAAACCCCAGGTGCATGCTGGGTGGGGTTTGACGTTCCTTTCATTCAGGTATGGGAAGTCAAGCACACGAATACAACAAAACAACCGCCTTGTTCAAACCAATAGTACTTTAGTTTAGTAAATAACACAGCAGAGCATCATATTCAAAGAAAAAACAGGTTCCTTTCAAACTAAAAGCTTCAGAAGTCTAATAGCCTAATCAACACCAATAATCAACATCTTTCATTTGTCCAAATGTGTCTGTCTGTTATCAGTTGTATCAGGTGTTATTCTGCAAAGATGGAACATCTTTTTGACTTTGAATAGAATGACATCAGCATTTGGATATTGTGCAAGAAGTGGCAATACACACCACACACCACACAGAGCTGCTGAGCAGAGGACGCGTACACACACAACTATAATACCATGCATGCATGCACACAACAACCCTGCTCACACTATTTGCTGACGCTCTGGAGCTTTCTCGTGTCTGTCTTCTAACTGTGTCTCAGTCCCACACAAACATGTTACTGCCATTCAGGATCACAGCGTTTTATCTACAATAAGAGATGCATACCTCTATAGGATAACTGATTCTACCATGTGTCTCGCACAGAAGATGTTTCAGTGAACAGTAAGTTTAAATCTCCACTCAGTCCTCAGTACTTCAGAAACTAAGCAATCTGCCAACAAAGGCGGGGCAGAAGAAGACTGCTAGTAGGTAAACATGGATGGAAACAATGCAAATTTCAAACTTGTAAGAAAGCTCGTCCTTGAAAATGTTACATTAGGAAAGAAATGCATCCAACTAGCTACTTGCTAGTCCTCAAAGATGCACGCAATGTAAACAGTAACGTTAGATTGCAATTGAAATGACTTACAACAACTATTGCATGTCATTCACTGGTCGTACATACTTACTATAAGTAATGCACTATAATTCATTTAAATATCCCACATTATCAATTTGTTTGTAATAGTGTGCCTGGACAGGTGATGTAGTTTAAAGAGCAATAGGAAGGTGGAGATGGATGGGTGAGTCTAAAATGAGGGAATGCCCATTGTTTCCACGTCCCATCGTCCGAAAAATGTCCCACTGGTTTGAAAGCCTGTTATCTGGAAACAAACGACCATTTGTCCCGCGGGCCCACTGCTCCGAAAATACACACCTTCCATGCAAGACACAGAAGCTCATGGCTAATTATAATGCAGAATGATGTCATCGGACCTCCAAGATTTCTTTTTACTGGCAAAGGCATAACCCACCCTACTCTGCCTCGGATTACTCTTTGCCTTTGTTGGGTGGGTTGGTTAGGTTTAGGCATGAGGAGGGAGATTAGTAAGGTCAATTATCAGGGCAGATCAACCAAAGGCAGAGTAGGGGCGGGTGTGACATAAGCATTACTCCTGGGTCACCGCTGTATGAAACCATTCATACTGCACTCAGAACAACAGCAGAGAAGGGGCAGAAGAGGAAGTATTAGGCATGAACGTCCTTACCAAATAAGGATATCCTATGTCTGACAAGAACTCCCAGTTTGCAGAAAAGACTGGAAAAGTTTCAATGGAAGTAGAGAGGAGGAGGTAGAGAGGGAAACGGAGAAAACAGATAATAGAAAGGTGTGAGACAATGAACCCAGAGAGAGAGAGACAGAGGGAGAGCAGGGGAGATATAATGGCCCACAGCCTTTATACACATGTAGAAGATTTAAAATAGTAGTCTCCAACAATAAAACATGGGAGTGAGTGCTATAACCTGCAATACTGGCATCACTAACTTTCTATCTCTCTATTGCCACGTCATTGATCACACTCACCTGGTCACCATCTCCTTCTCCTTGTTGGAGGCATGGCCTCCGCTGCTGATTGGATGAATGGCTGTGGACAGGAAGTACAGCCGGTGGTTTTTAAAGTACTGATCTACCAATGGCAAGACGACCTGAGGGATAAATGGCATAAATACACAGAGGAATTACTGTCGGGCTGTGTTCGAAATCACATACTACACAACATATACAACAATAACAACAACAAATTTCTGCTTTTCTCACACTGCTTTTCTCAACAAAAAAAACTCCAAGTTCAAAGTAAACCAAAATAACATGATGAGTTCTGACCTTTCCAAAGAACTTAATCTGTTGTTCATGAGGAATCTTCTCCCCCTTCGGTCTTGTTCCCAGATCTAAATGATGAGTAGAACACAATCAAAGACAGTACAGTCTGAATAGATATACATAGATATACAGTACATGGTGACATTCATCAGACACATTGCCTCAGGTGTTTAAGCTAGGAGCAAGATTTTTATCTCATTCCAAAAAATATTTATGCAGTTGAATTTGTGGTGCAAAGAGTCCATTGAAGAGAGTATTCAGTGTGACAGCCAATAACCCCCATTATTGAACAACTTCCAAAATCCACTGTTCTTCAGCAGCCACTATGTGCTTTCTTTTATCATTTTGCTACTACGGATCTCTACGAATCTAGACCAGAGTTCAGTTACATAAACTACAGTACTTGGCATGATCTTTGCATTACATTGATATAAAAACTCGTCATTTGTTTTTGACTAACAGAAAAGTCTCACCAAACTCCATCATGTGTTGGTGTGCCTGGTCTACGTATGTGATGAGCTGCTGGAGGAAGGTGTAGGCAAATCGTTTCTCGATAGCTGGAGTGTCCAGCTCCTGCGTGTTCACACCTCTGGAAACAACACGCACGCGCGCACACACACACACACACACACACACACACACACACACACACACACAC
>NW_022280506.1:0-30259 GCF_004355925.1 Anarrhichthys ocellatus
CACAACAACTAACCGACTGTAGTGAAAGAGAGAGAGAGAGAGAGAGACCAACCAACACACAAGGAAATGGCAGAAGGCATAATTACCACGCTCATGAGTGATGACTGAGGAAGGGAAGAAAGTGCAGTAAACCAAAATGAGAAAAGGAAAACAGGGGGAAGAAAGAAAGAGAGAAAGAAAGTAAGAAACAAAGAAAGAAACAAAGAAAACGATTACATAGAGGGAAAAGAGCTTTAAAAAAAATCCCAATTTGGTTGTTTGGTCAACATGGAAAAAAAATGATGAGTTGACAAAAAACCTGTCGAGCTCAGTAAAACTCAAAAAAGAATCTAAAAGAAATATCTAAAAATATATATAATACCAAGCCCTTGTGATTTATGTATTTTTTGATTGTAGACTCATGGTGAACCTGTTCAGTTAAAAAGCTGGTTAATGTGATTACTTTTTATTTTCAAGACAACGATGAGGAAATTATGAGTAGAAAAACATTAGTTATAGTAATTACTGGTTGAATTTTCTCTTCATTCTGCACATTCAGGGTTTGACAACAATATAATTCAATTCAGTAAAAAACAGTTGGATAAACACATATTAGCTGTCCCTTTCACCTCAAATAGTATCATTGCATTAATAACGTATGATATTGTGCAGCAATCATTAGAGCAGCATTCACGTTCTGTAGTAACGACAAAGAACCAGTAATCAACTAGCAGAGACTTCTTAGTTTAAAACTTCATGAAGCCAGGATACATAAACTGAGCAAAGATAAAAGACAAAAAGATTTTAATCTTTATTTGATTTTTTAAAATCCCACAGAGTAAAAAGTATATAAGTGATAATACAGATATTAGGTTATAACCAATTATAGGAACCGATTGGCTATTGGTCGGACAACGATTTAACCTCGGGAAGCAAGCAGCTATTTTTGGGGGGTTCCTGTGTAACCTGCAGATATCCGGGCCAAGACTTCCTCTTCCGTACACCAAAAAAAAGTTTACCGAATAGCAATTTGAGACGCGAGACTGCAGTTGGAGTTGAGAGACGATGTCAAGAGCAGATTGTTTCACAAGTAGCCAAGCTCATTTTAAACCAATAAAAAGCTAACTAATTGCAGACATAGTATCTCCAGTTTGAGCTAAACCTATCGAGAAAGCAGCCGTGTTGATAATACAGTCAGACAGTACCTCCAGCTCAGACATGCCTGCTGGGAGTTTAGTCCAATCAGATCGTGGCTCAACTGTAAACAGCCTCTCAGAGCCAATCAGGGACTATTTCACCTACCCCCAGGTGGATCCCGCCTACATTAGGTAGCTCTTTACTTGTTGTACTTTTTCACAAGAACCTATCATTTTTATTGGGTGAAAATAACTTGATAACCCTCCTGCAATTAATCAACTATTCAACTTGTCTTTGGGAGTAGTTGATGACTACTAAAATGAAGCAGTCGTGAATGCCCTTCCTCTTTCGCTCTCCACACAGGCATGCAACCAAAAGCCCGCTCAAACGTTCTGCATAGAAATGTAGAGTCTGTTCATAAAGTATATGTCATACCTGACTTAATTGACTAGCAAGACTTCATGCTTAAAAAACAGGAAAAAAGTTTTGTCGGGTCCTTCCAAAATGTGTTTTCTGTGAGTAGTGTGAGCAGGTAAACAGTCCATGTGGAGAACAAAACAGTGGTACAAATTGGACAAAATGCAATCTGGGAACCCACCGGCTATCGTCCAATGACAATTTTGTCACAGCTCTGTCACTTCTGTCTAGCTTTTTCCACCTTTCACTCACCTAATCAGTTCATTCAGTGCACCTGCCAGTCACACTCACCTCATCAGCTCATCACTCTCACCTGCTCACTCTGCCTCTTCACTGTTTAAACCCCTGCCTCACACACACTCACTGCCAGATCGTTCTCTGCATTCATGCTAAACTTTCCCACATTCACCCATGGACTGATTCCCTGTTGCCGACCCTGCCTGTTTCGGACTACCTCGCCTCTGCCCTGGTAACTCGCTCAGCCTTCTGTCCCCGACCATGAGAACCTGCCGCTGTTTTTCTGTGGATATTCTTCCTGTTGTGTGTGTGTGCCGAAGAAAATAAAGTTTCGAGTCAAACTATCCCTGGTGTTTGTCGTACTGCTCCTGGGTCCTTACTACATCCGTAACAAATTTAGCTTTTCTGTTTGCTTAAATTAGCTTGTAAACTGGCTACTTGTGAAATGATCCTCGTTGTCTCTCAACTCAAACTACAGTGTTGGGTCTAAAGTTGCTAATCGGACTGCAAAAAGTTGACCACTGCAAGGAATAATAAATCCCAGAAATATTGGCAGCTGCCCGCAGAGGCTAATAGCCAATGGGTTCAGAGATTGAACGTTAACAGTTAGAAAAACAGGCGGTCATGGTTCAGGTTTGGAAAAGATCCTTCCATGGTTTGAAGAAACCAACTCTCTGTGAAGGAAAGTCAAACGCCATAATGCAAAGTCTGTGCTCCCAAACATTGATTGTGAGCTCCTCCCTGAGAGGTTTTATGGTAGGACACACTATTCCTACTTTGCTACATGGAGAATATTATTCGGTAGTTATGACTGTATTTCAAAATCTAGTGCAACACAATAGTAAAACAAAGGAGATCTGAAGTATCAGTATGCAATCCAAAGGATGATTGTAACAAATGCATACACACATTAGATGTAACAGTCAAATCATAAGCACGTACGCATGTACACTAGGAAATCCCACTTAATAATGCATATAAAAAACAGATAGTACTGCATTACCACTTCATGAAATTCAACAAATTGCTCAACCAAAGTGATGAGAGGATAAAGAAAAATGATTTGACAAGGATAAAACACAGACACGCTTTCCATTTCCTCTTAGGAAAGATTTTAAATAAGAGGAAGAAACATTTTATATTAGAATTAGCATCCATCTACTAAACCAATGGATTCAGCAAGCATTGGTTTTTAGATGTAGGTTTGAATGTACAATTTTCAATTAAAGTGGCAATTTTGAATTTGACCTGTATCTGGTGAAGAAAAAGCATGTTTATATCAACAAACCATTGTCAGTAAACACCAATCTTGAATTCAGAAAAATGATTATTCAAAGAACCTTTCTTTCTATTGTTATGACCTTGAGATATAAAGAGTAGTGAAGCTTACCTGATCCCTCCTCTGTCACCATTCCCAGTCCTTCAGCTTTGTTCTGCCTCTCAAATGCATTTAGATCCAGAACACTGAAACAAAATCAAATGTAGTGTGGATCTCTGATATGTTGCGCTGTCTTCATTGACCATCCTCCAGAGTACCATATCACAATTTTATTTTAATGTGAATATTTCAATCTGCTCAGCAGAAAACCATCAATGTGATAACGTTGTTATATTTCTTTCAAGTTCTACCCAACAAGGACATAGCACTGACCCTACCTGGCAAAAATAAATGAGCCAATATGAGTTAATGTATAATATAGTATATGGCATAGTGATGGCTAACAGGATGTGCTCGTATTTGTTTTGTAACAAATACGAGCACATCAGCCACCTTCCTGAGAGGCTGTAGGTTCAGTACAAGAGGAAATAATGATGTTGATGTGTGTATATTAGTAAACACTAATGATCATAACAAGCTCAGTGATGAATCCAAAGATAAGGCTGAGTTTCAAAAGTGCCTCCTTAAAGGAATGCTTAATTACATTTTTGTTGTCCTATGTTTACAGAAAAAAACATAATGCACTGGCCAATTTTGAAATTTTGCTTTCTCAGTGGCGGGCTGTGCATTTCATACCTGGGCCTTCACTCCTGTCCTGCAGCTGGAATACCACCTTATAACCACATGATGGCGCCACAGCTATTATTCGTTTCTAGGGCTGTTACTATATACGTATTTGTATTAAACCGTTCGGTACGAAGCTTACAAACCGAACAGTACGTTTGAATAATACTAGTGCATTTGGAACATGCAGAAGCTTAAACTGTGGGAAATATATTGTTTTCTGCGCTCATGTAGGACAGTGGTTCTCAACTGGTCTGTCTGCGGGGTCTACCATCACCCCTTAAAGACCAGCCGCGACCCACTCTTCTCTTTTGGACTCCGTCGTATGATTTTACTTTCACAACTAACGTAACAAATGTACTGCTCTCCTTCCTCGTCTCAGCCCTGTGTCCCGGTGTGTGTACATCTCACTCGAGTCAGGAAACTTGTCAGAATGCCCATATTTGATTGGCTGAGCTGCATCATGTGAGAAATTTAGGTTTTGAAGCTCCTAATTATGGATATTATGTGATACAGTGTATTTACTTGTAAAGGTTTTGACTCAAGGAGTGTTGTCATTTCATGCATTGAGTGAAAGAGGAGGGTTTGAGGAATGTGCTGGAGGGGGGGTTGTGTGAAAGTGGCTGGGCGAGGTGTGAAGATCAAAACAATGGATCAACGGCCCAGGAGGGGCTTGTTGGACTTCAGCCAATCATTGATCGATATGTAATGTGAGACTTTTCAGAGACTTTGGGGGAAAAAGGAGATGTCAATCCAGGAGAGATTCAGACCTCCTCGGTACCATGGGGCAGATACACCAATCTGTCGTGTGGTGCGGACGGGGCCTCAATTTCATGGAACTTATATGTTTGTTTTGTTATTAGTAGTGTGATTCGGTTTGTAACTGTTTGTATCTGTTTTTATGCTTCTTGGATAATAAATCCATCTGATTTTGACTTAAACCTGCTGTTGTGTTTTGGAGGCGATTGAGAGCACATGGCTGCAGGAAAGGGGGCGATTTCTCCCTGTGTTCAAAAGTTATGGACCTAACAATCACGTGATCGTTTCACGATAATCACGTGCTCGCCCACTGACCAATCACAGCACACGCTGTACCTCACTGCAGAGCTGCACATGGAAACTGAGCTGCAGTAATGCTGACGTACTTGTAGTCCAGCTAGCAGGCTCTGACACGTCAAAGAATACGCCCAACATGTCAAACTAAAGATCTGATTGGTTGAACACTATGACAATCAACAATATCGTCCCCATTCACTTAAACTGCACATGGATGCACTTGTGAGTCTGCAGGCCTCTGCCTCTCTTCTTACCTAGAGACACAGAGGTGAAATCTGATTGGATAAAAGCTCTACTTAAAACAAGCTGCACTGGAAGCAGAGCAACTGAGGAAGACAGGAGCTGTGCAATGAGAAAATAAGACAATGGGAAAACAAATTACAATACATGTAGTGTATTTAAGAAAAAATATTAAATTATAAAATAGCTATAACTTTGTGATTCTGTTTAGGCCAGCAGAGAAGGCTTTGCAGGCCCTGATGGCCCACCACTGTGCTTTTATAACATAACAAGAAAACATCACAAATACACATTCTGGTGTGTATCTTTGTTTATTTGCATCTGTAGATTTCTCCTAAATTCACCAAAAGTTACCATTAGATAATACCTAACTTCCATATTTAAACAAAAAATCTGAAAACTTGTCATACAAAAAAATAACTGTCTTAATGTCAGTCATCAACTGTAGTGTCTTTGTCATTGAACTAAACATCTCTTTAAGGCCATTTTATCTAAATGAGTTTGTTCTCAGACTGATCCAGAAATCTCCATTTCAGCAGCTCTTTCATACATCAAACTTTACCATTTCATTCCTCTCTATATTCTGAAGGTTTGTACATATATCATTCAGAGCCTGATTTATACAACATGTTATTCCTAAAAACTTATAACTATTTTCTGATTTATGAAGTGATACAAAGAGATATCGAAGTTTCCATCTGTAAAAACCTTTGACTCTAATATTTAAACAAAATGAAACAATAGTTTGAATTTGTTTATCCAATAATCAGATTTCTGTTCTGGAAATGTATGCAAATGTGCACCTATTCATTAAGATAATGCATCATTTGCATATTTAAACATGTCTTAATTATTTCAGAAGACTTGACATACAAAAAATAATTGCAGAAAGTAATCAAGTGTGGAAGTGTGTCGCCGAAGTCTTCATGTGTGTACAGCAATGGTGAATGGGGAACCTGTGGGTTATTTTCCTTCACCTATATAAAGTACTGTATTTAGGAATGTTATTAGTTGCCTGTAATTATTACACAGGATAGGATTAGGGTATGTTATTGTTATTATTTGATGTTTACCTGGCGTGTATAGATTGTGACAGGGGGGAAGTGACGCGAGAGGAGATGGTGCGCGCAAACAGAGGGAAGCAAGTGACGTTTGGTGGACTCGGAGAGCACGTTTTGCCAGCGATTGATCGGCAAAAAGGATCCGAAGCAAGAGTTTAATAACAATCTTTAGTACGGTCAATAGGTACCCGATTAGGGTAATGAGACCGGTGCCAAGTTTTTAAATCAATCCTCTTCAGATGAGTCATGATTGAATATCTGTTAGACTATACGTGGGAGTCGGGGAATCAGCGTTTATTAGGAGAAGGTGTAATAGTGTAAGTGAGGATGCTGCTTCCAATCTGCTGCTCGCAACTTAAATGTATTTAAGGAAGGGCTGTCGACTGTGTCCTGCCTTAAGGTATTCCATGCCATGCTGATTCTGGCTGTGAAAAAATTTGCCCTGATGCCAGTTTGATGTTGTATTTGTAGTTTCTGACTGTGGCCTCGGGTTGTAGTTGATAGTGATGGCCGTAGCATGGAATTTCCGCAAGTGGAGCAGGGTCTGTTGCATTTAACGCTGTTGTAGCCCTGTAGGATTTTAAACACTGGATTATCTCTGTTCGTTGTCGGCGGTATTCCAGTGTGGGTAGGCCTAGGTGTACTAGTCGCTCTGGGTAGGATTTATTGGAAGTGCCTTGCACCAGTCTCATGGCCCGACGCTGGACTTGTTCAATTGCATCCTTCTCCCGTTTGAATTTAGTTGACCATATGGCTGAAGCGTACTCCAGATGAGGGCGGACGAGTCCCTTGTAGAGGTGTAAAAATGATGTCTTGACCATTGCTTTAAAGGTGTGTTTGATAGCACCAGTGTGCGGTTGGCCTTGCTCACTTGAGTTTGAATGTGTTTTTGGAAGCTCAGTTTATGGTCGATCACTACACCAAGATATTTCTCTGCTTCTGTTGATTCGAGGGTATGTGTAACTCCGTCTGCACTGATCATTGTGTAGGTCAGAATGGGGTTGTTGTGTCCGAGGTGCAAGACTTTTCTCGGGGTGGAAGCGCATTTGCATCAGAACTGACCAGGCCTGGAGTTGATCTAGATCAGTTTGAAGACTTGTGTGTTGATGTTTGTGGGTGTCCAATATGGCTTGGTAGATTTTTGTATCGTCGGCGAACATGGATATGAAGCTACTGAGGAGACTGGGAATGTCACTGACAAAGAGGATGAACAGTAGCGGGCCCAGGACGGAACCCTGTGGGACACCGCTAGTTACTTCAGTAATGGATTACTAAGCTCAAGACTTCAATGGAAACGGCACGGAGGACCACCAGCTAGATGGGCGGTGGTGGGGTTGCGTGAGTTGTGGGGACAAAGGAACCGCCGGCTTCTCGCCACGCTTCCATGTCTGTTGTTGACTTTGTTTTGGGGATTTGTTTGTTTGTCATCAGACTGTTTTGCATTACTTTAAGGAACTTTTGTAACTGATGGGACTCGGGGTTTGAGTGATATTTTGCAAATGTTTAATTTATTATGCCGGAGTAGAGCGGTAGCGTCACGGTTTTTGTTTTGTGTGCTGCAACCCGTATGCCGTAGGAGTTTGCTTTTTAATATACGGTGTTATATTTAACTGACATGTGTGGTTTCTTTTGTGTCTAAGGTGGTCCATCATTGTATCGAATAGAGAAGACCTTTCAGCGTGTTTTTGTACCTCCAACTGTTATGCAGTCAGATGGAGTGTCTGTATACCTACCAATTCAGATCCGCCAGTGTCCTTTAATTTTAGCGTTTGTACCTTTCCCTGTTTAGGTTAATATAATTAGGTGAATTGTTACAAGTGTTTGGTGATATCTTTTAGTCAAAATGTTTACCCTATTCACATGTAGCGTCTCACTGGACTGATGTATGTGAATGGAGAGACTTAAAGCTAGCGTTGGTAATCTTGAGAAACCAATAAGAGTATGCTAGATTTTAAAAATCATTCAACCAAAAACCCATTTCAGTGTTGCCAACACTTTTTCAATTAAAGTAGCTAGCAGTACTAGCTCCCAAAGTTGCTACATGTACAGAGAAAGTCGCCAAGTGTGCAACACTGACAGCCCTTCCATGCAGGCCTCCTTCCAAATCTAATCCAACAAAATGTTCATTATGAACATAAACTTGTCATAATAAACTTTAACTACAAACATGGCCCTTGTCAGTACTCACAGCTGTCAAGACTCCGGTAACGAACAATGAGTGCACGGCCAGATTGCAAACAGGTAGATCAGGTAGCAGGTAGCCGTCCAATCATTACATTCAGGCAAAATAAAATGATTGGATGGTCTTATTAGAGTCCTTTGACAGCCACAGATAACAGAATTTTTTTTTTGTCAAAGCATTTTGATTTGGCTGTAATGAGAATTTTAACAAAAATACCAGAAATGTTTTAAAAGATTACCAACCCTGCCTTTTACATTGGCTAGAATTAAACACCATTATCCAACTATGACTACCAAAGTTGTCACCATATTTCATAAAATATAAAGTATTCTAGCGGCTGAAACATTACCTTTACCAATAAAAGGAATGGTTACGCTTTAATTGCACCAAAATAGTCAGGGAGTGTGAAAGACCCAACACTGTAAGATCATAAGTGTGTTCCAACATTGATTGCTGAAGGGAATTCTGATGCTTCTACTTCTATTTGGGAGGATAATCATGCTCTACGTTTTGTAACTACAGTTCCCACAATGCATTGGGAGATGCACACCTTGAGCCCCGTTGTTATAAACAGATGTTGAAGCTATTAGCAGTTCCTGATTGCACTGTACCCATTGCTTACATTGAACGGACTTTACCCTGCCAGTCTGTGTAACGTCCCATTGAGTGTGAAGAGAGCGGCTTTGTTCACGCCTGCTGCAGGGATGACCTATTTTTGTAGGCTAACCCCAAAGTTAGCATCGCTCTGGTTCCCTCAATAAAAAGCCAATGGGACTTTTTGGATTATTGCCAAAAATAATCTGGCGGCAAACAAACATTCATGATACTGACATGTCCACAAAAAAAAAGCCAATGCTAGGCTATAAACAAACTACACAACGGTCACATGAGCGTGAGCACAAACACAATAAGGCGGAATAGCTGGCATGATGACGGTTAGTAGTCTTATTCAGTCACTTGTCAGTAGCCGCCTTTTTAAAGACAGACAATTCTCAAAATTCTAAACATACTTGACTGCTCTTTGAGTGAACTTGTTGTCAAAAGCACAGTCAGAACCCATTAACCCACCCGCCTGTGGTGTGGATACATTGAAAGTAATGAAATGTTTCAGTCTTGAAAACAGGAAGAGTTTGTAGAGTTACCTGCATGACTGCATCAGACCAGCCAGACTCTGAAAAAAGCCCACGTCCTTTTTGTCTTTCAGATAATCCAACATTTTCTGTCAAAGAGACAGGACAATGGGACAGCTGAGTTCTATTTTAGACCAAATTCTGCTTTGAAACAACTACAGGAGGTGGACACGATATGGTATGAATAACTATACAACTGTGGTCTTAAGGAACGCTTAAATACCTGCTGTACAGTAGAGTTTCCTCCATTGAGAATAGCTATGCCCAGCTTCAGAGTAGAGGCCACCATGGGACCCATCTCACCTTGTGAAGAGGAACCACACATAGACACACAACTTTATCTACCAGGGCGCACCCAACAAACAATCAATGCACTTTTACATTTACTAACTTAGCTCCCACTCTCATGCAGAGAAGACTTAAACATGCAGCAATAAAGTCACTCTATATTCTTCAATAACATTTCAGTTCAAATGTGTTGTGGACCATTCAGTGAATCATTAATATCCTGTAGAACCATGTTTGCTCAAGTTGTCTAATCAAAGTTTGTATAGTCAATAGATGTAAACGAATGCTTGCCGACTGTGAAATTTGTGCACTTTCAAATAGGCTTTAGAGTGCTGTCAACAAGCAAGTGAGCTCCTTCTTACTCCAGCTTTGAAAAATAAAACATGTTTGCTGACTTAAGCTTACACCTACACGCATAAACCTGAGCCCTGAAAGTGACAATATGGCACATTTTACTAACTAGTAGTGTAATAGAACAGTAGTTACAGTGGGAGGCAGGGTGGGGGATGAGTGCGTAAAACCTACCTTTGCTAGCACTGATGGTTTGCAGCACCATCTCAGCAGCTCCGCGGTCATGCAGCCGAGCCTGCTGGTACAACAGCTTCTGCTTCTCCATCTCCTTCTCCTATTCATGTAACAAAACCACACACACGTCAGCAGCATGCTCGTTTACAGCCGAGACCGTCATGGACGACGGGTAGGCGGAAGTGAGTGACTGATGGCCTACCTCAAAACTCTTTACTTCCTCTCCATCCTCATCTTCTTCATCATGGCAACTCTGAGGGAGCGAAGAGTGATACAAAATGAGAGTTACATGTCGACAGCAGAGACATGTTGCAAAAGGAGGAATCATCATCATCGTCATCGTCACTGGTACCTTAGCCATGATGTCAGCATAAGCCATGTAGAGAATATCCTCATCCAGTTTACTGAAACACACACACACACACACACACACACACACATTAGCGACAGCAGTAAATGTTTAGTATGACTAGCAAGACAGAAGACAGCCCTTGTTTTACTAGACGTGTGAAAATGCAGTTTGCTAGAATATGAACTATGACTTATGTCAGAGCAGAAACAATGGGTGGAGCCTTGTATCTTACATACAGTATACATACAGAACCCACCACTTCTCTGTGAGGGCTGTTCTGCTGAACAGTTGAATGAGCTGATGAAGTGGATCGATGTGTTTCACCCCCTCCTCTTCCTCCAATGGCTCTTTGTCACCTGGTTTCTAAAACATAAACATACATTTCCTTTCACAGGAGACTCAATGATGCACACTGGAAGAAAACTAAACAATAGCCCATTTTCAATATTCATATGTGGCCTAATGCCGTGTTCACACCAAACACGTGTTCACACCAAATACGCAGCGCGAATTCATCGCGCCGCATATTCGCGTCAATCGCGCCACCAGTCAAAATGCCGGGGACCAGTGTTCATTCGTGTGAATCGCGCGAATCGCGCTGGACGCGCCGGAGAGGGGGCGCGGCTTATCGCCCTGAAAGCCGTTCAACTGTCCGCCATTAACCATGAAAAAAATAACCCCTATTTCTGCTTAGTAGGTGTTGTGGAAGTCACAAATATCCCGGGAAACTAAACGCCGTCATGTCTGGTTCATAACATAGTCCAGAGGAGCTCCGTGGATTTTATCGAGCTGTGTTCACTGTGTCTAGCAAGCCACAGGTCGCTGTTTACTACAGCTGTATGAACACTAAATAAACTGATCTGGCTGTGATTTAACGGCAATAAACCGACAAAAAGGGACTCTGAAATAACTACGTAATGATGCCGATTTGTAGGCTACTTGTCTTCTCAATGGAGCTCGGATGGATCGGTGCTAGGCTATGCTAACATAGTAGCAGCTCCACCAACACTCAGACTAACGTCATGTAGACGTAAATACGGCAGCGTCTATTCATTGTTTGTACCATATGGTTTACACACACATTTATACACATAGTTTGGTCTCTATTGATATAGCACTACTCATCAAGATGGCGCCGCGGACGGCTGCCTCGACGTGTTGGTGCGCATTGTTTTGTGTCGTTTTCGTCGTTAATTCAGTTTTATGCTGCGATACCCGGAGCTCTTTCACCAGAGATGAGCTCATAAACATCAGGGGAACAACTACAGCGGACTTAGTCCCAACTTTTCTGCTAACTTCTGTGAAATTACTGGACATTCTAGTCAAAGGTGCGCTCGCCTTAGCCCATGCAGTGAGACGACGTAGGAGAGGGAAACGGGCCGGCGTGCTCGTGCGTCTTCGCACACGTGGATTCCGCACACCACTGCCGGGCATATTTCTCTCAAACGTCCGCTCAGTGTGCAACAAACTGGATGAACTTCAGCTACTGGTGAGGAGAGACAGAGACTTTTCTTCATCCTCCGTTTTGTGCTTCACTGAGACCTGGCTCTGTGGATCGATTCCGGACTCTGCGCTCCAGCTGGCTGGCTACCAGCTGTTCAGAGCGGATCACGATACGGAGCTCTCCGGCAAATCGAAGGGTGGAGGAATCTGTTTCTACTCCAACAGTGGCTGGTGCAACGATGTGACAGTGATTCTCCAGCACTGTTCTCCTGATCTGGAATATTTTATCATTAACTGCAAACCCTTTTACTCCCCCCGTGAGTTTGCTTCATTTATACTGGTCGGTGTTTACATGCCGCCGCAGGGCAATGTGCAGGAGGCACAGCGGACACTCGCCGAACAGATACTGTGTGTGGAGCAGACCTACCCGGACTCTCTAGTTATTGTCCTTGGTGACTTTAACAAAGGAAACCTCAGCCATGAACTCCCCAAATACAGACAGTTTATTAAATGCTCAACCAGAGAGGAGAACATTCTGGACCACTGTTACACCACAATCAGCAGGGCCTATCACGCCGTCCCTCGTGCTGCACTGGGTCTCTCTGACCACGTCATGGTCCATCTGATTCCTTCATACAGGCAGAAACTCAAGCTCTGTAAACCTGTGGTGAGGAAATTCAAGAAGTGGACCAGTGAAGCTATGGAGGATCTTCGGGCGTGCTTCGACTGCACAGACTGGGATGTATTCAGGACTGCTACCAACAGTCTGGATGAGTACACAGAGGCTGTGACTTCATACTGTATATCAGCTTCTGTGAGGACAGCTGTGTTCCATCAAGCACCAGGGTGAGTTACAATAACGACAAACCCTGGTTTACAGCGGAACTCAGAAAGCTAAGACTGCAAAAGTATCAGGCTTTTAGGAGTGGGGACAAATATAAAGAGTCAAAATACAGGTTTAGTAAGGCGGTGAGAGATGCTAAACATCTGTACTCTGAGAAACTGCAACACCAGCTCTCAGCAAGTGACTCTGCTTCTGTCTGGAGAGGCGTTAGACAGATCACCAATTACAAGCCTAAAACCCCCCACTCCATGAACGACCTCCGCCTGGCAGACAAGCTGAACGAGCTCTACTGTCGCTTTGATGGACAATGGGACAGCCCTGACTCCATCCCCCACAGCTCCATCAACCAGCCCCAGACCACCAGGTCCCCCTCCCCCATCCCAGCAGGGGTCCACGCCTCTGTATCACCCATCACAGTGTCCCCCCCACCCCCCTCCACAGTGATGACTTTCTCTATCCTGGAGAGTGACGTCAACAGGCTCTTTAAAAAACAAAACTCCCGCAAAGCAGCTGGCCCAGACTCTGTCTCCCCCTCCACCCTGAAGCATTGTGCCGATCAGCTGTCTCCGGTGTTTACAGACATATTCAACACCTCCCTGGAGACATGCCACATACCAGCCTGCTTCAAGGTCTCCACCATCATCCCCGTCCCCAAAAAAACAAGGATCACAGGACTTAATGACTACAGGCCCGTCGCCCTGACCTCTGTGGTCATGAAGTCTTTTGAGCGCCTTGTCCTGTCTCACCTTAAGACCCACTCCTGGACCCCCTGCAGTTCGCCTACAGAGCCAACAGGTCTGTTGACGACGCAGTTAACTTGGCCCTTCATTTCATCCTCCAGCATCTGGACTCCCCAGGAACCTACGCCAGGATCCTGTTTGTGGACTTCAGCTCTGCCTTTAACACCATCATCCCATCTTTGCTGCAGGACAAGCTCTCCCAGCTGCACGTGCCCGACTCCACCTGCAAGTGGATCACAGACTTCCTGTCTGACAGGAAGCAGCACGTCAAGCTGGGAAAACACGTCTCAGCCTCCCGGACCATCAGCACCGGTTCCCCCCAAGGCTGCGTTCTTTCCCCTCTGCTCTTCTCCCTGTACACCAACAGCTGCACCTCCAGTCACCAGTCCGTCAAGCTCCTGAAGTTCGCGGATGACACCACCCTCATTGGACTCATCTCTGGTGGGGATGAGTCCGCCTACAGGTGGGAGACTGACCTGATCTGGTGACCTGGTGCGGTCTGAACAACTTGGAGCTCAACGCTCGAAAGACAGTGGAGATGGTTGTGGATTTCCGGAAGAATGCAGCCCCACCAGCCCCTATCACCCTGTGTGACTCTCCCGTCGACGCGGTGGAGTCCTTCCGCTTCCTGGGCTCCATCATATCCCAGGACCTCAAGTGGGAGCTGAACATCAGCTCCATCACTAAAAAGGCTCAGCAGAGGATGTACTTCCTGAGGCAGCTGAAGAACCTCAACCTGCCAAAGACAATGATGGTGCATTTCTACACAGCCATCATTGAGTCCATCCTCTGCTCCTCCATCACAGTCTGGTACGCTGCAGCCACTGCCAAGGACAAGGGCAGGCTGCAGCTGATCATTCTCTCTGCTGAGAGGGTGATTGGCTGCAATCTGCTGTCCCTCCAGGACTTGTTCGCTTCAAGGTCCATGAAGCGAGCAAGGAAGATTGTAGCCGACCCCTCTCACCCTGGACAAAAACTGTTTGTGCCACTTCCATCTGGTAGGAGGCTGAGGTCCATCAGGACCAAGACCTCATGCCACACGAACAGCTTCTTCCCGTCCGCAGTCGGGCTCATTAACAGAGCCCGGGTCCCCCACTGACTCTGTCATCCCAGGACAAATTCCCACCGGTCACTCCCCTGCATCCCTTCTATTACACTCGACACTTTACACTACACTTACATCACACTTGTTTATAGTCCTGTCGTCTGTTCGTTGTTTATAGTCCTGTTATCTGTTCGTTTGTGCACTTTATTTTAGATTTCACTTTATTTTATATTTCATCTTTATTTTATTTTTCATTATTTTATATCTTACTTTATTTCATATTTCATATCTCTTGTACATTTTAATATGTTTCTACTTGCACTGATTGTTGTTGATTGTTAAATGTTTGCACCTCCCGTCACGCCAAATTCCTTGTATGTTCAACATACATGGCAATAAACGGTTCTGATTCTGATTCTGATATGAGGTATCGTAGAGCTCTGGGTGAACACAGACGGCTACAGTATTTATTTCCTGATTCAACAACGGCAGGACGTCACTGATGACAGGGGGAGCAACTCAACGCTGATAGGGGCTATCACGCCGGGGCGTAACGCGAATATTTCGCAGAAGTTGGAAAATGTAATCTACTCGCGCGATTAATTCGTGCCGCGTTTGGTGTGAACGCAGCATAAGACAGTCCAACAATATTGATAAACAAGTTTATCATCGTAAATATACCCTCATACTTGAGTCCTTGCTGTCGGCTTCCTGAAGCTATATTGCATCTACCAGCGACGCCATGTTTCGTTTTGTCAAGCTTGTAGGACCTAGCAACAGTAACTAAGGGGGGCGGGACTTTGGGAATTGGGAAAGATGTTCTAGATGACACTGAGTGAACCCTGGGTATTTGGGTACATTTTTTGTTTCACAACAGAGAACACTTCAATAGATAAAGCTTATTTGGGTGCAGAAAAGGAAAAGAAATACAGTCTCCCATTCATTATCTATGGAGCAGCTCCACACTTTATCCTCGTTGACATCATCGTCATTTATGTTTCCTTCTCTGGTGTCCGGCTTTGAGAGAAAGTAGCTCATGTTCTCTAATACTGCTTGAACTTCCCTCCGCCATGGACACAACATAATTAAACTCTTAATCTGGGTTGCGTTCCCCTAATCAAGAGTATAATTCCATCTGTTTTACATTCATGAACTCACAGCGAGGTCCTCTATGAGTTTATCTTCAAAGTAGTGTTCCTCTGCCTCGATCCAGGACTTCTCGTAGCCCTGCAGGAACAAGTTGACAGCCCGGTGCCTAGTTTGGGGGAGACACAGTAGGAATAAAAACTTTCCAACAAGATACGCCAGATGTACTGTACACACACACACATAACGTACCTGGGCAAGTTATAGAGCGGTGCCATCCTGAAGCAAGCAACCACTGCTCTCTTCCTCTGTTTGGACAGCAGCTTGTGCCACACGGCCTTCTTGCTGCGCTGAGGATGTTCAACCTAAACACACAAACTGAACCACTCAGTACGCCCGACTCTGGCGTCTGGAAGCCATAACGCCATAATCCAACAACTGCTCAGAGAAGTGCATTCAATCAGTACATCATTGTCTTCAAACAACAGACATGCTTGTGTCTATTTTTGCAGTTTTAACAATGGCCAATCACAACAGCTCTTCTAAGACAGCAGGACAGCTTCTCTTCATGGAAGAGCACAAAGATACTGTACATCAACCCAAATATGATTATATAGAGCTGTGGATATCATATGGATAGTTCCATAGCCTGCACTCTCTAAACTACTGAAATGCAATATTTCAGATATTGTCGGCTCTGTGTCATCAACAACACACACCCACTTACACACCTGGTCTAAGTGGAAGAGGACATGAGCGATCTCCAGGACTCTCTCCACAGTCTTCTCTGGGTCCGAGGTGTCCTCGTAGTGATTAGGGAGGTCTCTGTATAGAGCCATCTGCCAACGAATAGCTGGGTCCTCCAGCTGTACAAGGAACACACATACAGCTCACAAATATGAGGACATGGGTCCAGCACACCAAGGTGTTTGGAATTTTTAAAAATTTGATTCAAGTTTTGACTTTTCTATGTCATTTCAGTTGAGTTTCAGCTCTCTTTCTCACGTCGCTTGGTGTTTCACTATGTGAATCGCCTCTACGTGACCAACTATGGAAGCTCCAATTACACCGTGTCTGTCAGTGACAGACACAGTGGAACTGTGCTCGGGCTTGTACTCAGACTGCATGTGAAGAACGATAGGGATTAATTGCGTAGATGCGACATCTTCTGGAGTCTCAGTTCGGTTTTGTTTCTGTGGTTCAACGTCACGAGAGTTTACAGAAATTCATGCCGTCTCCTTTTTTGGGAGTGACATAAAACTGAGATGAATGAAGGTTTATTTGTATCGTGCTTTTATTCGTTTTTTTACCAGGCAATATGGTTTCAGTATAATTTTAGTTTTTATTAAAGGACATCTTTTTATTTAGTTTGAGTTTCAATAATATTTTTCCCAGCTTACTTTAATTTCAGTTTTAGTTCACAATTATAACTTAGCTGCTCACTTCTATGAGCACTCAGGTCAGTTGTATGCGGTGGATTTGAGCCATTCAGACTATCCCCTACAAACCGTATACACTTCTCTGTTGCCTGAATATAAAGCATGACGTCATGTTCAGCTTATCCCAAATATTCTTGCAGTACCGTGACTCTGTTAAATACCAGCTCAAAGTATTCTTACCTTTCCTTGTAAATGGAGATTGTTCCTGATGACCTCTCGAACCTCACCCTCTGTATCTTTCTGTGAACAGAGTGAATGCATCAGACAACGGTAACCATTTAATAACAGATGTGTCAGCACAATTTATATACAATTGCTTTACAGATATTTAAAGTGCTACAGGAATTGGAAATAACTTCTATGCATGCAGGACAAATATTTTGGGGCTAAGTCATTGAGGGATTTCTATAAAAGCAGCATTGTAAGCGACCAGTGTGATGTGCATAGAGCTGTGTATAATTCTGTCATTTGAACATGATTTAAACACAGTGGACGGCCGTCGGAAACGGCACTGCGCTCTGATGTGTCACTTCTCGGATCAGAGGCTGCAGATTTATCAGCATATGTGTCCTGCTGCCGTCAGATTGATGCAGGGATTAAATGAACTGAAGGTTCAGAGAGTTTGTCACAGTAGATAGAGCGAGGGAGAGAGACACACAACTGCCTCATAATGATCGATGAATAAAAAGAGAAAAAGAATAATCTCGTCACGTAGAAACGTGGACCTCTCTCTCAGCAAGACAACCTACAGTATGTCGGCTGTTGCATACAAATAATGATCAGCAGGCCAAGTCATTTACAATTAGTGGCAATATGATAGGTTCATGTCCATTTCTGGTAGGCTCAGATTGATTGATTGATTTCTTTATGTGCATAAAATGCCAAATCCTCCTGGGTTTATGAGACATTAAAGATACAGCGGCAGTGGTGGAACACTTCATTCAATTACCAAACTAAATATTCGGCCTTCCCTCCCAGGTTTGGCAAATAAAATCTGCTACAAAAAAGGTTTGTTTCCTGAAGCACAACTCAAGTTTTTTATAGTCAGCCAGCCAAAAGAAATCAACATAAATTGAGGTAATTTTACTATCGAGTACATCCGTTATGTCCTCGTAGATAGGACAATAAAACAAAAGACAATACATTTGGTCCGAATCTGGAATGACAAATCGTCGATTTGAAACAGAGATTTCAAATCCTTAGCCAGGGGATAGCCATGCAAAATGTCCCAATTAAATCACTTTTTAGTTGCTCTCTGATCAGACAAGTCTATTCCAGCATCAAAGCATTTGACACTTGTGAAGTAAATTTGTGAAGGATTGAATAACTCTGTGATGCACAGTGTTACAACTCGTATGGTCACCAGAAACATAGTCAGACACAGGACATACACATGAGTTACATAGTTGTGTGTACGTATGGAATACACGTACAGAGATTCCAGTGCTCTACCCGCTGACTGAGCTACAATACTGACAGCTTCTTTAAATTTCATTTTGAGCATCGTGCCAAGATATTTATACTGCTCAGTATATGAAAGCACTAGTGAACCGAAGCTAAAAACAAGTGATCTGCTCTCTTCAATACTGGAAGAGTTATTGTGTTAATGGAGATTTTCCATAGGCTTACCAATATTTACTGCCAAAAACTACTGAAACTGAAAAAGGAATTAATATATTGTTATCTTATATCAACTCATTTGTGTTGGCATATGATGCAACTTGAAAATTGAAGCGACCGTTTGACCTGAAATCCAGGTGAGGGTTGTTGTATTGTAATGGGAAAATATGTTATCGTATCATGTGAAGTTTTAAAGAATGTACAACTGAAAGTGATGAACACAGACAGAGACAGAACAGCAGTTCTGCAGATGATTTTAATTAGTTTTGTATCCAGGTGTCCCGTTATCTCATCCCACAAGGATGAGAAGTGAAGAGACACTGTTGTCTTTGTCTGCAAGACAAAGATTGAGACAGACCTTGAAACCGGAACTGAATGTCCTGGCAGAAACAGCCTGTGTCTGAAATACCCATACTCCCCTTTTAACACATTATCTGAAGTTGTAAAGGCGTGAACCTTTTGTATGCATAAATGATGTTGAATGTTGCACTTTGTCGAAGCATTCACACAGTCTACTGAATACGTAGTTGCTGTGCTTTCTTCCCTCTTGCAAGAGAATAAACGGAAAAAGACAACTTTGAATCTTCTGATGACTTCATTATTGATTTGTGAACAAAAACTCTCTTCTCCCGATTAACCTAGAAATTTTCCACCACAATATACAGTCTATGTAGTAGTATGGAAGTGTCTCCTACTTCTCATAAGCTAGTAGACAGTGTTTTCCTACCTGGGTGAAGCGGTTCTTCGCCAGTGCAATGAGCTCTTGTTCTCCGGGGGCACAGATGTTGAGTCCAACAGGAAGCAGGCGCTTCAGGGTAGCAACGATAAGACTCGTTTGCATCGTGTATCGATCTCCCTTCCTCTTCATCTTCTTCCTCTCCTGGTCTGAAACTATACCCTGAGGCAGAGAAATGCACAGACAGGTATATTAAGTGTGTGTTATGTTATTCTTTATAATTCATTGTGCATTAACGCACACGTAACAAGCAATCCACAGGACACTTCTGATGTCCATGTGTCCATACCTTTGACATCTTACACTTGGTGTCAGTGATGAGGAAGGACATGTTGTTGATTTCATTCTGGACCACAAAGTTCTGCTCTTCTCTCTTGAAGTTCTGCAGATAGATGACACCATTCGTCACTCCGCGGTCACAATGTCGTGCCGTCTGATGCGGTAATAGCTTCAGACAGCTTGGGTTAATAACAGGGTCAGGTATGTAAATACACTGTGATGGTTCAGTGACTGCTGGCCTAAATATTTCATAACAAAATGTACACTACATTCCAATAGGCTGCCATTTTTGGCATGTGTAAAACATTTCTGGGGCTTCATATTGTGGCCAGCAAATAAATGACATAAATATGTCTTTACGCAACTCTTGGTGGTTTTCAGTGATGGTAATGTGTGACAGTCTGTCGGTTGGCTGGGCAACCACTTTGGTCAAGACTGAAACGGATTGCCTTTATATTTTGGAGACATTGATGACCATGAGAGGATAAACCCTACTGACTTTTTATCTAACGCCGTTATCAGGTAAAAAATGTTATTAGTTCTATACTTTAGTTTATGAACAAATGCTGCAAAACAAATGACTTTACAATCAACCTCAGCTCTACTTAATGTTTAGTGCTAAATAGCAAATGTTAGCATGCAAACATCTAGACTAAGACATTGGTAAACATTGTATCTGCTAAACATCAGCATCTTAGCATTGTCAGAGCTGTGAGCTCGGCTGTAGACTCTTGATACTGATATTTATAATTCATGACTCAAATTGAGATTTGAGGTTATGTTTTTCTGAGCCTAGGGAGAATGTGTGGTCTGCAGTTCCACATTTATCCAATAGGTCCATGGAGCTGCAGACTGGACCAGTCCAGGGAGTCATTTGATTCAGTATTATTTATCTGAAATACCAATACGTGGGTTTTAGGAACCTGGTACAAATGACGATGTGCTCTGTCATTCAGTCTATCATTAGATCTTGTGTAGCGCTCCCTTGACTACCTCTCACTGTGACATTTTAAATCAGCAGCATGTAATGTGGTGATTTGCTTACATGAGACTTGGCCCAGAAGATGAAAACCTCTGCCACCATGCGGAACAGCTCTTCAGCCCCTGGGTTGGACTCTTTCAGCCATCTGGCCCTGTCAGTATACCAAGGCAGTTTAGTGATAGTGGCACTACTTAAAGGTTTGCTGTGGAGTTATAGACCTCTAGTAGCGCTATGGAGGAGGTGGTAACATGCCAAGATATGCAGCAATGTGCCAACAAAGTCAGGGAAGAAGAAGACTGCAAGCTAGTACACATGTAAACAATGCAGGACTTAAAATATTTAAAGTTACTACAAGGAGCTTTCATTTTGTGTGGACTTTGGCGGCCCCTGTGGACAAAAGCGGTAGTGTTTCCATGAGCACCACCGCCTTGTGTTGTAAAGATATGCAGCCGCCAGACTCCCTTTAGAAAACGTCTCATTTTACTGCAGCAGGGTCTGAAGTTCTTCCCCGCTCAATCCTGCTTCTGGTTCTTCCGTTCCTCCGTTCCCTCCAGCGCGCTCAGCAATTCGTCCTGGGACCTACAGAAGTGGGTGTTGGCCCCCAGGGTGGTAAACTCCAGGTTCTGCAGCCGCAGACGGACCCCGCTGCAGCTTCTGTCGGTGCGCCAGCACCCACGGTGGAACTTCTTTCCAAAGTCTATGTGCAGGTCGTCCTGGACTATGTGAAAGATCCTCCCGACCACCACCTTGCATTTGGACAGTCCCATCTGGACCAGCAGACCGGAGGAGGAGCCGGATCTGGGTCTGTATGCTTACACTTGCTTAATTAGGTCATATAAGTATTACATTGAGACTGTTTCATAACCAGTTAAAAGATCTTTGTAGCAACAAGGATGGAAATGCATGTTTGTTAGAGCTCAAGGATATGAGCACAATGTGGTGTGGTGAGTAACACTGAATGTAAACTTCTGTTCATTTCCAAGAAAACTCCACAAAGTGCTTTGTTATGCTTAAAGGGACTTAAGCATAACAAAGCACTTATGTTGTAGACACCAACTATCGATGTCCATAAACGTCATCCTTTCTCCAGAATACAGCCCATATGCAGCTTACTTTAAGTTATTCAGCATCTGCAGGATAAGCATAGAGGCAAGGATCACATAGTTGTAATTTCACACCTGAAAGTGATGTTGGTCATATTTGCTGTTTCAGAAGAAATGCTCAGGTTTAAGTAGAGAAGCGTCGGAACCATCAAATCAGCGCACTGTACCTGTTGTAGTCAACAAATCGTATGAGGAGAGGGTAGAAGGCATACAGGTCTCGGACCAGTATGGTGAACTGGTCCATGATGAGAAGCTCCGTCTCTGACATCTCTCCCCTCCCCTCTGCCTTGCTGTGTTCCTCATCCATCAGCACAACTGCTGCCTTCTGCAGGACACAGCAACACACCGCTTTCTCTTCATTTGAACACTAATTACATTGTGATCTTAGTACTAGTTGTACTATAGTAGTACTAGTACTAGTTGTACTATAATCCTACTTTGCAAAAACGCCGCACTAGACTTACAAACTTACAGTCAAAGTATTCAACCCGTTGCTTGCAAACGTCTGATAGCTTAGGGCCGTGTTACATGTCTATTTTTTTTATTTTAATTTTGGAGGGATAGTCAACAGTCAAACTGTAAGTGCTATATGTGTGTGCTGAATGTCCACCAATATTCGAATGAACTACAGCACAATCTATATTACATGATGAAATGACGAGACTTACTTTTTTGAGTTTCTCCATCAAAGGCAGGAAGTGGGTCTTGAGCAGCTGGGTTTTGGCCTTGCTGATGATTGGCTGAGAGAAGACTAAAGCAGGGACAGAGATGGGGTTTAACGATTGAGCATCGGACAAAGATTTTGCTTTTAGCTTCGTTGTTTAGTTGGCGTTCATTGTGTTTAGTTCGATTCAGTGGCAGTGTGTGTCTGTGTGTGTGCGTATGTTTTTAGAACCTTGTAAACCCACCTTGAATTGTATTTAAAACAAGACAAACAAACATAGTGAAACAAAACCGTGAATTTAAAATTGCATATTACTAGAATAGAGAACCCTTACTGTTGGGCTTTTCACATTGCACACTCTCTGAGCCCAGGGCTAAGGATAGCCTGAGCACAGTGGGACAAGGTCTATACATAACATTGTAATTCATGAAGTCATCGCTATTTGTGAAGCACATTTCATGGTAAACATATTTGGAGGGACATAAGTGAGAGTGAAAGAGAGAGATAGAGAGAGATACTGTGGAGCAGTCACAGAGATGCAACTTTAAAGACACACACACACACACATACATGCAGAGTGTGTTGCCATATTCACCAGCTAGTCTTTTCATCCAGGCCCCTTCATCTATTCCCAGGTTGTTGTAGATGATCTTGAGAATGTTTCCCAGCAGAGTGTTCATGTGCTCAGAAGTCACAGAGGTGCAGCAGCTGTCGGCCTTGTCCTGGTTGCTCTCTGGTCCATGTTCCCACCAGTGAGACATGTAGCTGCACAGCATCGGCAACACCACCTACAGTGAAAGGAAACATACATACTTCAGGTTTACCTATCAAGAGATCACCCACTTCCCCATCCTGACATAATGCTTTGTTAAAAATGTATAAACAGTCAAAATATAAAAATTATAATACAATATAAGCAATAAAATAGGCAATAAGATAGAATAAACTATATAAAAGTAACGTAAGTAATGACATGAAAGGAAAAACTAATTATATTTTCAAGGAATATAGGGTTACATGCATATAAACATGTAACACCAGTGTTTTAAAACGACTGTGCAAACAGTAAACGTTGTTTATTGTGTGAATGAGGGTAATGTAGATGTAGTGGTATTGTAACCGTATATTCCTGCTGTAGAATTCGGCATTTTAACACAGGAGTCTACAGGGATTGACTCACTCTTAGAGCCAGCCTCAAGTGGCCATTTGAGGAAATTCAGAAGGTGGTGCTACAGCACCCCCACCTCAAGTTGCCCCGCCCCCACTGACAAGTGGCTGACGCATGCTATATTTTCACATTTTGTTTTTATTTTACTTCCTTACCAAGACAGACTACAGCAGTGCCGTAAACGGAACTATTCAGGTGGAGACGGGAGAAGGTCGTGCACATCCCGTGCCAGTAATGTTTCCAGTCAGGATTCTTTCTATTGCTCCTCTGTAAAAGTTGACAAGAACTTCGAAGAGGAATTTTGCCTTCTTAGGCTTCCTTAACCGGGGCAGAGGTGTGATATGACCATAACAGGTTATCTGTGATGCTGACTCCCTAGGAACAATGAACCCGCACTGATACAGTGAGCAGTACTAGGGTTCAATCAACAGAGGCTTAACATCTCGAATTTCCAATAAGCAATCTCTGGCTGTGTCGATGGAGTACTGAGTGTGCACTAACTACCACTCCATAAGGTCAAGCTGTAGATACAGAGAGTACATATGAATATTCTCATATTGAGTTTCATTAATCTGCGTTTAACCCATTAAACTAGTAGCAGTGGGCAGCCAGCATTGCTGAAGAATTATCTTGGGTAAAGTGTCAATGGAAAGAGAATTTCTAATAACTCGCATGGATGATTTTGGTAATGAGAAGAAATCAGAGCACTGTGAGGAAAAAATAAATCCAGATGGATATGGGTACCAAAGACCCAATAATGTTAATTAGTAATATATCCCACCTCCATGACATGGGGCATCTGAGTGTATCTCATGCCAGACTCTGCCAACTCCATGATCTCCTCCAGACACTTCTCTAAGTTTGGGATCAGAGGACAAACCTCCCCCACCTGCCCTGGAAGACCTAGAGCTGATAGGTAGAAATATAATGCACTTAAAAGATGAATATAAACATGAATATATAGCTCAATCATCATTATTATTACACATAAATGCTGTTCCGTGTTTTGTTTTTTTTGCCTCGGTAAGAAAAATCGAGTTAGCCCGCCTGCTAACGTTAGCACGGACTTCCATTTCAACACCTGCTGAGTCATTGGTAGCTGTACAGCCAGTGCTGTGTTCAGACTCCGTTAGAAAGGAGGACAGTTATCCATCTGTCTGGGATGGCCAATGACCAGACTGTCAAAGCTAACAGCAACAGATCTGTAACCTCAGCACCTACAGTAACCCTACAGAGTCACACGGTAACATACAATGTGCTCGGTTGCATTGAGAGTGAATGTAATTCTCAGAAAATACAATTACCTCAGGACTTATATGTCTTGGTGGGATTCAACCCCTTCATATTTGTAAAAATGTAAATCCACGGAGCAGATGAACATTGAAATAAAAAGCACATTCATTAGAACCTGCTCTGTCTTGAGCTTCTTTGCTGTTGTAGATGGAGAAGCTGTTGAACTTGTTGATGTGAGGCTCAAGGAAGGCAACAGGAAAGGCTGCTGAGAAGGCAGCTAAACACTTTCCTAATGCTGGACGCTGTCTGAAGAGGAGAGGATCAAAAGATGATTATTACATTATTTTCATTAGTATCATTATCGCTATATTACATTCTTTGATAAATCGTAAATCATTGATTATTTAATGTCAACAATAAGCAATTTTGTCTAAAAGCACATAGATCTCAAACTTAGTGTTAAATGTGTTGTTGGCCTTTGATCAGCTCTCAGAAATACCATCACTAAATAGATATATAATACACAAAATATATAAAAAAAAATATATAAATAAACATACAGAAATAAAGGAAAAAATGACTTGAAATGTATACAATTGTCATTTTGTTATTTTTCTATATATTTACAAGTTATATATTATAAATATATTTTGTATTTTCTTATTATTTTACAGATTTCTTATTTTTTATGGCTCATGTAGAAAGAAAGAAAACTCAGAGTAAACTGTGCTGATTGAAAGTTGTATTCGACATTCTCTGTAAATTCAAATGCTCCTCACAGTACATGTAAACCTACATACACTGTAGCAGGTTTCTGTATCATAAGTACTGTGGGCTATACTGTACCTCTCTACATAGATGCTTTTGTTGGTTCCCAGAAAGAAGAGGCTGTTGAGGATTCTGTAGCAGGAAACCTGGACATCATCCACTGGAAGAGGAAAGAATGTTTGCATCTTACATTTTGATGGAGTGTATTCACATTGTTGTCCTGTAAATGATCAGTGAAACAGTATTCTATTTCATGAAGGACATCTGCCATTATGATTCAGATACAATCTTTTACCTAATTTGGAATGCATTTTTTTTCCTCCTTGGTGAAAACATTTGAATGCCCGAATCAAACAGTACCACAAGTCAGTACGCACATATGAGGTCTTCTCCGAACAAGTTCTGTCCGATGTGTTCAAACAGGGAGGAGAGGATGGGCAGCAGGGCGAAGGTGGTGTAGTTGATGATCTGGGTGACCCCTCGCGGCTGCTCTCTGCTGTGGGTGAACTGGCCGAGCTTCAGGTTCTCCTGCGTCTTCTCCAGATCTTCTGCTGCACTGTCAAAGAACAACCGCAGTGCTGCCTTCACTGACTCCAGACCAGTCTTCATCACCGTCCTGACATATGGGGAGAGATACATTTCACTTTATTATCTTGAGAAGAACCAGCTGAATTTGTGATACACAGTGCAGATAACACATACATTCTACTAATGTAGAAAACAATGTGAACTTCCCTTAAATTAAAATGAATCTCTGATTTGTAGAATTTCTTATAGTAAGTTTTAAGGCAGTGATTACTTTGCTTTTAGGTTTTCAAATACAATCATATATCCTTGAAGTGGAATGTTTGGACTCTATTTGTTTCAGTCTCATTGCCAGCATGCAGAAACTAAAGAGACATCAATGTGAAGGAATGATTTATATGTGGTTGAATAGAAGGAATACTTGGAGTCAAGTCCCTCAGCATAGTGATCGGTGGTTTGTCTACTTCTAGAATGAGAATGATTTGACTTCTATCTACTTCTGGGTTCAATGTACAGTTAAAGTAACAGAAGCGCACTGAATAATGACATAATTCCTGGGTTTGTCTTTAATTAGCAGACATCACATGAAATAACAGTGGCTCAGGAAGGAGCGCAGCCATCCAGTAATCAGAGGCTTCCTGATAGCCAATGAGTCTGAACTGTTAATGAATATGTGCAGGTTCAGTTGCTGTTTGTT
The DNA here is from genome assembly GCF_004355925.1 of Anarrhichthys ocellatus. NCBI lineage: Eukaryota > Metazoa > Chordata > Actinopteri > Perciformes > Anarhichadidae > Anarrhichthys > Anarrhichthys ocellatus. The sequence goes on from NW_022280506.1 coordinate 26,979, forward strand.
ATTCCAGTTGAGTTGGAATGTATGCATGGGCATGTTTAACTTCATGTAAATGAGGGCGAAATTCGGCTGGTGGTCACACAATGTTCCTCTTTTCTGTGTCGCTGGCCTCCAGGATACAAAGAACAACAAAGCGCCGAGGTAAACTGTGGGCCAAAAAGCAGGTTTGCTTATTCACACCGTGTTTGCTAATGAGAAAGCTACTCATAAATGCCGGGAGTGTTGACACGTCCACTGTGGCAAGTGAGAACGCGAGGAGGCTTTGTTAACCGATTTGTTCACTTCCAGAAGGTCTTCTTCTTCAGAGCATCGTCAGTATTCATCTTTAACTCCATGGGACAACATGCATAGTATGTGTCCTTCAACTACATCTTCCCTGGTGGAAAGACAAAAGGACAGACACATACACACACACAAGCTCAATCCATGTCTCCTTACCTGGCATCCAGGCTTTGTCCCAATATCTGCAGACAGTTGACTATGGATGTGGCATTGTTACCTGAAAAGTAGACAGAATCATATAATAAACAGAAAACCCCAGGTGCATGCTGGGTGGGGTTTGACGTTCCTTTCATTCAGGTATGGGAAGTCAAGCACACGAATACAACAAAACAACCGCCTTGTTCAAACCAATAGTACTTTAGTTTAGTAAATAACACAGCAGAGCATCATATTCAAAGAAAAAACAGGTTCCTTTCAAACTAAAAGCTTCAGAAGTCTAATAGCCTAATCAACACCAATAATCAACATCTTTCATTTGTCCAAATGTGTCTGTCTGTTATCAGTTGTATCAGGTGTTATTCTGCAAAGATGGAACATCTTTTTGACTTTGAATAGAATGACATCAGCATTTGGATATTGTGCAAGAAGTGGCAATACACACCACACACCACACAGAGCTGCTGAGCAGAGGACGCGTACACACACAACTATAATACCATGCATGCATGCACACAACAACCCTGCTCACACTATTTGCTGACGCTCTGGAGCTTTCTCGTGTCTGTCTTCTAACTGTGTCTCAGTCCCACACAAACATGTTACTGCCATTCAGGATCACAGCGTTTTATCTACAATAAGAGATGCATACCTCTATAGGATAACTGATTCTACCATGTGTCTCGCACAGAAGATGTTTCAGTGAACAGTAAGTTTAAATCTCCACTCAGTCCTCAGTACTTCAGAAACTAAGCAATCTGCCAACAAAGGCGGGGCAGAAGAAGACTGCTAGTAGGTAAACATGGATGGAAACAATGCAAATTTCAAACTTGTAAGAAAGCTCGTCCTTGAAAATGTTACATTAGGAAAGAAATGCATCCAACTAGCTACTTGCTAGTCCTCAAAGATGCACGCAATGTAAACAGTAACGTTAGATTGCAATTGAAATGACTTACAACAACTATTGCATGTCATTCACTGGTCGTACATACTTACTATAAGTAATGCACTATAATTCATTTAAATATCCCACATTATCAATTTGTTTGTAATAGTGTGCCTGGACAGGTGATGTAGTTTAAAGAGCAATAGGAAGGTGGAGATGGATGGGTGAGTCTAAAATGAGGGAATGCCCATTGTTTCCACGTCCCATCGTCCGAAAAATGTCCCACTGGTTTGAAAGCCTGTTATCTGGAAACAAACGACCATTTGTCCCGCGGGCCCACTGCTCCGAAAATACACACCTTCCATGCAAGACACAGAAGCTCATGGCTAATTATAATGCAGAATGATGTCATCGGACCTCCAAGATTTCTTTTTACTGGCAAAGGCATAACCCACCCTACTCTGCCTCGGATTACTCTTTGCCTTTGTTGGGTGGGTTGGTTAGGTTTAGGCATGAGGAGGGAGATTAGTAAGGTCAATTATCAGGGCAGATCAACCAAAGGCAGAGTAGGGGCGGGTGTGACATAAGCATTACTCCTGGGTCACCGCTGTATGAAACCATTCATACTGCACTCAGAACAACAGCAGAGAAGGGGCAGAAGAGGAAGTATTAGGCATGAACGTCCTTACCAAATAAGGATATCCTATGTCTGACAAGAACTCCCAGTTTGCAGAAAAGACTGGAAAAGTTTCAATGGAAGTAGAGAGGAGGAGGTAGAGAGGGAAACGGAGAAAACAGATAATAGAAAGGTGTGAGACAATGAACCCAGAGAGAGAGAGACAGAGGGAGAGCAGGGGAGATATAATGGCCCACAGCCTTTATACACATGTAGAAGATTTAAAATAGTAGTCTCCAACAATAAAACATGGGAGTGAGTGCTATAACCTGCAATACTGGCATCACTAACTTTCTATCTCTCTATTGCCACGTCATTGATCACACTCACCTGGTCACCATCTCCTTCTCCTTGTTGGAGGCATGGCCTCCGCTGCTGATTGGATGAATGGCTGTGGACAGGAAGTACAGCCGGTGGTTTTTAAAGTACTGATCTACCAATGGCAAGACGACCTGAGGGATAAATGGCATAAATACACAGAGGAATTACTGTCGGGCTGTGTTCGAAATCACATACTACACAACATATACAACAATAACAACAACAAATTTCTGCTTTTCTCACACTGCTTTTCTCAACAAAAAAACTCCAAGTTCAAAGTAAACCAAAATAACATGATGAGTTCTGACCTTTCCAAAGAACTTAATCTGTTGTTCATGAGGAATCTTCTCCCCCTTCGGTCTTGTTCCCAGATCTAAATGATGAGTAGAACACAATCAAAGACAGTACAGTCTGAATAGATATACATAGATATACAGTACATGGTGACATTCATCAGACACATTGCCTCAGGTGTTTAAGCTAGGAGCAAGATTTTTATCTCATTCCAAAAAATATTTATGCAGTTGAATTTGTGGTGCAAAGAGTCCATTGAAGAGAGTATTCAGTGTGACAGCCAATAACCCCCATTATTGAACAACTTCCAAAATCCACTGTTCTTCAGCAGCCACTATGTGCTTTCTTTTATCATTTTGCTACTACGGATCTCTACGAATCTAGACCAGAGTTCAGTTACATAAACTACAGTACTTGGCATGATCTTTGCATTACATTGATATAAAAACTCGTCATTTGTTTTTGACTAACAGAAAAGTCTCACCAAACTCCATCATGTGTTGGTGTGCCTGGTCTACGTATGTGATGAGCTGCTGGAGGAAGGTGTAGGCAAATCGTTTCTCGATAGCTGGAGTGTCCAGCTCCTGCGTGTTCACACCTCTGGAAACAACACGCACGCGCGCACACACACACACACACACACACACACACACACACACACACACACAC
>NW_022280507.1:0-4016 GCF_004355925.1 Anarrhichthys ocellatus
TATATATATATATGTATGTATGTATATGTATATATATGTATATATATGTATGTATATGTATATATATGTACACACATATATGTATGTGTGTATATGTGTGTGTGTATGTGTGTGTGTATGTATATATGTATGTGTATATGTATATATACATGTATATATACATGTGTTTATATATAGAAGAGTGATGGTTGGTCCTCATTTTTTAGGATTCAGCAGTCAGTTTGGGGCAGTTGGAGAAAAACATTTATGATGCCTGTGAGAATGGAAAATGGAAATATGAGCAGACGACTACAGAACAAGACAAGAATGAGCTTTAAACATGAAAGCAAACGGTAACATGTGACGGAAAAATGAGTGTTAAAAAACGTTGCACATATTGAACGTATTTATGAAATGTATTTATGGGTTCAGAGACATTGACGTTCAACGTTTCCTGTTCGTTTGTAGGAACGTACACTCCAACATTGTTTCTGCACCAATGGCCTCCTCGCTTACGTGAATGAAGTTATTCAGCCTCAAAACATGATGTAATAACATATTAATAACTAATAATGTGACATTGGGAGTGATGTAAACTTCAGGCTTTACTTGTTAGCTCTGAAACACACGGCGTTGTAAAGGTGGATTGAGATTTAAAGACTTTATGCAGAAGAAACTTGTGGATTCAGCTTCTTGTTTCCCAAAGTTAAAGTTCAAAGTTCCATCTTTTCTAAATGAGTTAAATGTTTCTTTTCTTTTTCGATTATTATTTCAAAAGCATGGATTATTTTAAGGAAATGTGGGGAAAAAAACCTGCAAGATTCTCACAAATCTGACTTTTAACAACAGCCTCACTCGTATTCATCGTATTTTTTATTAACGGTTAATTACCTGACTGACCTCCAATATGCAACATAAACGTGTTCAACGAGTGAATGTTTGTTCCATCTGAGTCTAAAAGTAAACCTCTGCTGTGTTATATATCTGTTCAAAGATAGCTCAGCCAATCACACGAGACCACACCCTCAGGTACGCTGTCAGCCAATCAGCCTCTGTGTCCCAAAGATGAGTCACAGGGGCACAATACAGGCATGAATCTGATTGGAGGGAAGAGTTCTGAGTCACCAGGCAACAGTTTCTCATTGGTGGAGACGCCAACCAATGAGGAGAGAGAACCAGCTCAGTGATTGACTTACACTTTGACTTTAGCTAACATCATAGCTCATATTCAGCAGAGGACTGTTTATATAGCAGGTTTGTGCAAATACAGGCATGAAAAAGAGTTAATGACAAATAAGAACAAATATAAACTACATGTGTGATGATGCTTTCTACCGTTCTATGTCAACTGATGTTCTGAAAATATACGTTTCTGTTAATCCAGGTTGAAGAGTCCTCGTCAAGCTCGTTGGTCATGTTTAAACTTGTCATGTTAAGCGTCACTTATTCGGGTAAAAACCAGATTAGATTTAAAAACACTCAACACTATTAACAGTCTTTGTTGGCCAGAACACAAATCTGTGAACTCTGTCTTGATTTGTTCGGCCTCTGGGGGAATCAGGGTCAGTCCAGCAGGTGGTGATGCACCTGAAGCTGTTCGGTAACTTCCAGAAGAAGAAGAACTTCTACTATTGAGTTCAGAATTTGTACATGAATGGTGAGGAGGAGGAGAATGTTGGGTCAGACAAACACAGGACTTTCACTCAGGAGATGTGTTTGTGAAGCCAGAAGTCTTGTTCACTTAGAAGTTAGTGACATGTTGTACTTCGTACTGATGTGACGTTGTTTAAGTTCTCATTTTACATTGTTTACGTCGTTACTTTACGATGTTTACGTACTTGTATTACATTGTTTACGTACTTAAGTTAAGTAGTTTACATACTTATTTTCAAACCATGAACCAATATTTTTTCTAGTTTTGTTGTGAACCCAACGACGTTGCTGTAGTTTTGTTGAATGAAAAGCTGTTCCCAACGTTGTGGCGTGTAATGACGAGATGAGGAATGTCCTGTAAGTGTCCTCCTATTTATACGCCTTCATCCCATGAGATCACACTGTAATATGAACCACAGAGGAAAAGGCCAAGCAGGTCTCCCATAAGTTAATATTCATGCCATTTTATATTTTTAAATTCTGTATCTAGAGATTTTGAGCTTTGGGACGGCCGTCAATATGGCGGTGCAGAACAACTTCCGGTTCAAGTGAGGAGCGAGGAAACGACAATTAAGAGACTTGGGATGAACTCAGAGATCTTTGAAAACTTCCCCGCTGAGTGTTTGTGGTCTCTCCGTTCACTGGAGTTCACTTGACAAAGATCTATTTGTTAAAGCCGGTCCGATACACACAGGACTTCACTTCCTTTTAGGACTTTCCTAAACGTTCAGTTTGTTTGTTGCCTGAACACTAAACACCTAAACTTTAATCCTCCACTCTGCTGTTTCTGCTTTCTGACTGAAGTGAGTCATGTCTTTGTGTTCGTTAGTGTTTCATACTGGACGTTGTAGACTATTATTTACATCTTATTATATATTTATATTTAAAGGCTATTATTCTGGAAGCTTCTCTAAACTCGTTCTGCTCCACAGAAAGTGAAACTGAACATTTCCACAAAAGAGGAAAAACTTTAAAAATACATTTAAAGGTTCAGAATCGTCCTCCAGAACCTCCGATACCATGAAATATAATCAGATATGTTATAACTAGTATTTCAATGATGTATCTGCTCTGATTTAAAGAACGTTGTGTTCTGTTGAGTCGTATAGTCTAACAACAAGGTTTGTGTGTAAAAATGAATCAAACTATTTTTGTAACTGATTTAAATGAAGTTCTCAGATGATGCTCTCTTTCATCTTAAAGTTCACTAAATGTAATATTTGTTGCATTTTAAATGTTTGACAGAAGAAGAAGAGCTCTAGTTGTTCCAGGTTCTGAATGTTCAGTTTAGTTTTTACAGAAAGTTTTATTTCTGGTTGCATTTTGCTGTTTGCCTCGCCGCTCTGAGTCACATCTTCCTTTAAAGACTTCTGGCAGACGAGAGGAGGAACTTCATCATGAGCCATGAATCCCTCCCCGAACACATCACAGATGAACTGCAGCTCTCTCTCTGATTGGTTCACAGAGAAAATGGAAGGCGGGGCTTACAGTGTGGTCTGATTACTGGCAGATGGGGGACGGATCCCTGAGGAAAGTACCTGGAGGTTTGAGATGGGGCCGGAGTCATGAGGCTGCAGGCTGAGTGAACTTAGTGGTTTGTTTTATGAGGGAATATCACAGGTTCTCTACACATATTAAAGTTACCATGACGAAGCAATCTGCAACATTTATCTCTGTTCTTTGCTCGTATTGTCACAGGAAACGTGTCCAAGTCTCTCTCATCTCATGAGAATATTTGTTTAATTCTAATGCTACCGATGAGCTCGTTGCATGAAGAACCTTTATGAAACAGAACAGCTCTGACTGTCTCACACACACACACACACTGTGTGCACTGATGTCATCCAGCGCTCATAGCTATGTACTAAAATAAATGTGCTGATTCGTAGATATCCCACGAAATCAATTTGTATGTTAATCCACGTCGTCATGAACGAGGAAGTTTAAAGAGAAGTAAGCGAGGGCAGTCGATCTGTGATCGCTGTCTGTTCCTCATGAGGAACGAGAAGTCGATGTTGGTTTATTGTAACTTCTGTACGTCAGTAACGCTGCTTCCATCGTTACTTCAACCCAAACAAACGTCTTTTCTAAACCTAACTAAGTAGATTCCTGTGAAGATGGAAGTTTATTTTGAAAAGACAGTTTTCATGTAACGAGCAGAAATTAACACGTGTTGCTGGACTTTTAATGAGGAGTAACTTATAATAAGATATAAGAACTGTTGTATGAGGACTCGTTTGTTTCTGTCTCGCTGACATCGACTCATTTTTCCATCATGTGATGAACGCACAGACTCATGTTGAAGAAGAATCAGAAAGAGACTCAGTCTCCTCAGTTTACCTCAGTGTACCTCAGTTTACCTCTGTACCTCAGTTTACCTCAGT
>NW_022280507.1:4026-16510 GCF_004355925.1 Anarrhichthys ocellatus
TACCTCTGTTTACCTCAGTGTACCTCAGTTTACCTCTGTACCTCAGTTTACCTCAGTTTGGCTCAGTGTACCTCAGTTTGGCTCAGTGTAACTCAGTGTACCTCAGTGTACCTCAGTTTGGCTCAGTGTACCTCAGTTTGACTCAGTTTGGCTCAGTTTACATCAGTTTACCTACGTTTGGCTCAGTTTGGCTCAGTTTACCTCAGTTTGGCTCAGTGTACCTCAGTTTGGCTCAGTGTACCTCCGTTTACCTCAGTTTGGCTCAGTTTATCACAGTTTACCTCAGATTGGCTCAGTTTATCACAGTTTGGCTCAGTGATGCATGTTTCCATGACCCTCCAGAAGGCCTTTCATGTGGTGGACCTGATCCCCATCGAGACGACGCCCAATGACATCATCACATTACTGCAGAACATTAGCCAATAAAATAACCTCTCATTTGGTTTCTAGAAAGGTAATGATCATCTCATTGTTGTGCAAATTAAAATATGAATATTATAGAACAGAAGTTAAGCACACCTTCCCTATAAACCTCGCCACGTTTCATAATTGAGTGAAAACTTTGTGTCATGACAACAAATCATGACAACAACATGACAATCATGTTGTACACCTGTATGTTTTTATTTGAGACACACCTTGTTCTAAAGCAGCTGTTTGCATGAATTGCATCCCATATTTTGCAACTCATATTACATGAGGCCAAACTATTTTTTATCTGTGCTTCTTCTTCTTCTTCTTCTTCTTCTTCTTCTTCAACACTGACATATTTTAAATGAACTTAATATCTGAGGCTGGCAGCTGTGTGACTGTTATGAAGGTTAAATATGATGTAATAGATCAAAGCTGAACAGAGGAAGGAAGGAAACTAAATATACAGTGTTGAGAGTGTGTTTACATCGCAGCCAAACAAACGCACGTTGTTTTAATAAAACCGGTCAATCTTTTTCCATGAGATCTCATCTGGACAGCAGGACACGCTGTGAGGACTCGGAGGTCTTCAGGTTCTGGTTCTGAGATATTTAGAGCTGATCCGCTATCAGTCCAGATGTTCAATATGACCAGCAACACGGGACGATTTCAGCTCGTTACATGAAAACAGTCTTTGGGCAACAAAACCACTCAGTTAAGCAGCAGGGGAGATTTAGCAGCAACTTAATACAGTTCTTATTGGAGCTATTATAAAATGTTTATATATGAAATGATTATCACACGTTAAAATAAACAGTAAACACAAAGAGGTCACTGCAGCGGACAGATAATAAAAAGCAGTTTGAATGCTCGTGACCAGGCTGCTCTACTGTTCACCGTAACTTGTAGAAATCCTATAAAATGATTGAACATGTTTTGCATAAACTCATGAAGGAGGAAGTATAAAGACCTCTGAAGCACAAACAGGAAGTGGAGGTGAACGTGTCCAACAAACAGCGATCTTTCCTCCAGGAGATCTCTGATCATTCAACCTTGATTTATTCAACATAACTTCTGTAACGATCTCTTCCTGAACCTAACTAAGTAGTGTCCTGTGAAAACGAGGAGTTATAATGAGTTATTATGATCATTGTTGAAGTCTCTCACTAGTTTACCGACCCTACAGCTTTAAGATCAACGTTCATCTTCGCAGCTGGAGCCTGGACGGTCGGTCACATCATCATACGATCGGGACTGTTTTTGGGCTAAAGAATCCCTGAGGAGGAATCCTCAACTTCTGCATTAAGTTCTGCATCGGAGCCGAGCGGCTCGTCAGACCGGTTACTCACTCTGACCCGAGTGACCTCAGCGTGTGGTTGAGCGTGTGTCATGAGGCTGGACTCTGATGTATGAACTTACGACGCCACTTCCTCATTCAGGCCATCTTGTTACCATTTCTGGGAAATGGAGGCGTCTCAGCCGGGCATCAAGAACACACACTCGCTGTCTGAGCTCGTATTGTGTTAAATATTGATTCTTCTGATCTGAGTCAGTGTGTTTCATGTCCTTGTGTTGTCATTCAGTTTAGTCACTCATCCAAAGGACGATATAAGAGACAGATTCAGAAAAAGATCGTCTCTTTTCTAATAATTCAGATTTTTTAATCTCAACAAAAACTGAATCTTACATTTCCCATAATGCACCACAGTTGGGCATTTCATCAGAATCTCCCTCGTCTTTTAAACTCCTCTCTCACGCTTTGTGTCCAAATCAAACTTCATGTGTGAAATGTGTTTTACGTGCATCTGCAGTAATATTTTCTATAATGTATTTTGCTCCGTGAATTAATTGACCTCTCAGTTTAATGGATTTTATCACAGCACGATATGGAGCAACACAATGCAACAAAAGGCCTTCGGATGAGATCCAAAGAACACAACAAGACAACGAAACGCAACGCTTTGCAACCCGACCCCTCACAGCTCACACAGGTCTCGCTCTTTCCACTCAGGTGCGTCTCATCTGTGGAGCGCGAGGCGTGTTTAGTGGCTCGAGGAGATGCAGCCGCTTTGATTCCAGTTTGTGTTTTGAAGATGTGAAACCTTTTGATTCTGAAACCTGTGGTAGTTTCTGCAACAACACCTGATCTCTAACTCACGTGGGGCTTAAAGAGCTCTCAGAGATTACGTCTGTTTGTCTACAGTTGTGCTGTGAGTCAAACAGCTGATGAAACACTGCAGCGAGGCTGCTTCAGATAAACCAGAGCTTCACATGTAGACGGATTCATGTTGTCTTTTAGTTTGATTCATCAGTAACGCTGCTTTGTCACAGCACTGTCACTCTTTCCTTATATGGTCACATTCAAGTTATTTCATTTCATTGAATAATTACTGAATTATTTCCACTCCTTTCATCTGCAGCAGTTTGTGTCTCTGGTTCATCAACACGTGTCCTGATCACTGCACATCATTCTACAACGTTCGGGGAGTTAGTCTCTTCGATTTGAAACAATTGCAGCGACCGTCTGTGATTCTGATGCTGCGTTTAAAATAAAATAAAGTTTGAAATAATCCTGCTGTGAAGATAAAGGAACCAGAGGAGCCGTCTGATCATCATCATCAAGGTGTTCCTGCTGTCGTAAAGAATGAATGTCGGCACATACTGTATCAAAGAGTCGTAAACAATCAGGGTCTTTAAAACGTTCATAGGACACAGAGAGAGAACAATGTCTCCAGTGTTACACGTGTTCACTTTCATGCAGCTGGTCCTGAGAGGATTTCATAATCCTGAGCTTTAAACTGGCCTCTCCTCCTTTAAAGGAGCTTTAAAATGAGCAAAGTCAGACTTGAGCTAGAGGCAGCCTCCGCTGTCGAGAAGCCAAGCAAAACGAGGAAGTGACAAAAAAAGTGCAGTTCCTCAAACGGCCACTCGAGGCTCCAAAAGCCAGTTAATCCCCATAGAGCTCTATGTTAAAAGGACCAACTTCACAGCAGAAATAAACATGTTTACAGCCTGAGACGAAAGAAGTGTTTTAGTCTCTAAAGCGAATATCCCCGTTCATGACAACTGTACAGGGAGTGAATTTAATACAACTCACCCGTTTAAATGTTATTAAAGTTTAAAGTTATGCATAATTAAGGTCGCTTTGAGTGACAGGTCGACCGTCATAGCGGCTCGCTGTCAACGTGGCTAATTAGAGCCTCTGACCTGAACCTCGGCCTGTTTGTGATGCTGTAGCCGTTGGATTATGAGCAGCTTCTGGATGTAATGTAATGAACTGTAACATCCGGGAAACTGAATCTAAAACAGCAGCCAGCACCGTTCAGCGTCTGTTTCTCTATGAAGGTCTCAGACAGAACAGAGGACGGAGGAGGCGTCTCTGATGGGAATGCGTTGCACTGGAGTTGTAACGTTATCTTCTGTGATTTGACTAATAAATCGACTGATTGAATGAAGACGTTTTCTGTCTGTAGCCTCCAATAACACGCATCTCAGTGAGTGAGTGAACTCTTGTGCAGTATGTAACACGAGGGTCCTTATATCACACACACGTCCATCGTTTCAAATATAACACAAATTAAATGAGTTTTCTCAAGAGAATAATTGAAAATGTTACATTATATCTTATATAATATTTATTCTTTTCATTCATAACACCACTGCTTGCATGTGGCCCAAAAATCAACTCACAAGACAATTTCAATATTAAACATTAAACAGAAAGCCGGCATTGTGCGTTTCTATGAAATATATTAATAAAATGTAGTTTTGGTTCAGAAATGTCGACATTTGTCGTATCCGCTGGTTTTCAGAGACGTACCATGCCAACACTATTATCTGGTTGTTCTGTGACAGCAGCTGAAATCACACGAGGCCGCTCATTATTGCCTTTAAATCCAAACTGAAGTGAGATCCTCTGAAACATCCCCTCAGTGATCACACAGGTCACATGATCGCTGTCAGCGCCTCTCAGGCCTGTGAGCAACGTTTCCTATTACAGGAGCAAAGGATTGTGGGACGTTGGAGCCGTAAACAGGAAGTAGAGTTGTGCATGAGAGCCGGTGCAGGAAGTGCTTCAGTCACACAATCGATCATAACTCAGTTCAGTTTGTTGCTTTACAGAAAGTATTCAGACACAACGGACACCACGACGTGCAGACAGCTGTTAATGCTGAGATGATGATGATGATGATGATGATGATGAATGTGTGGCGGATGCAGAGCTGGTGTTTGTGGGACTGAGTGAGTCTGATGGCTTCTGGACACACAGACAATACGTCAGGAGTAGATCAACTCATTTGGGCTTTTTGAGGGATTTGTTGGCAGAAAGAAGACAATAGAGTTGTGAAGTGGGAGGAGCTTCCTGCTCAGTCACAGCGTTGTGTGACTCACAGTTAGATCATCAGAGCAAAAGAGGAGCAACTGCAATACAGAGTATCTGCTTCGTTGATAAAAGTCTGTTTCTATGTTGAGAATATCATTAAAGAATCATTTTAATGGGAATCTTCTGGTTTCTTGGTTCTGATTTTTGGGTGTGATTATTGAAACGTGCTTTCTTGCTGAGAGTTAGGTGAGAATATTGATATTTGTAGGTTAAATATGAAGCTACAGCCAGGAGGCCGTTCTTAAAGCTCTGCATGTTAAGCAGGTGTCATCAGTGAGCGTTAGGAGTGTTGGGAGGCAGATTCTGTCTCCTTGGGACAGAGCCGGACTGCTTCCTGTCGCTGTGCTCAGATGAGGAGAGTGGCCGCCGGCCACAGGTTCATATGAACTGTGAAGACATTAAAGAGTTATACATCTGACATTAAAGAGTTATACATCTTGTCTTCTAACTCTTGGCAGGACAGCGAACAGTCGTACAGGATCTCCAGAGTGTCGAACTCGTCCTTTAAGTCGGGAGAGTAACTCGGGTTGTGTGGATGACTGGTGGCTGCTTTGGTTTGTGGCGATGTTTCCATTTGATTGTGTGCAGGTTGAGTTGGCTGTTTCTTTAATTGGATCCTGTTTGGGTTGTTCTGGGGTTCTGTGGTGCGGTTTGGTTTCTCTGACCCGGCCACATTTGCTCAGGACTGTTGTCATTAGTGTCATGGTCTCCTGTGAGCATCGAGCTAGTTAGACTCTGGACCGGTTGTGTCAGCCCGTCCTCCTACGCTTCACAGCTGTGGGTTTTTTACGTTGGTTTTTATTTGCTCGACTTTGGTTGACTTGTGGTTCTGGTCCTTCTCTTCTGCTTGGATCTGTCCGGTTGACTCTGGAGCGGCGATGACTTTGGTGTTGTGCGTCGGTCTGAGCTGCTGCAGAGCTGCATGTCTGCATCACTGAGGCTGATGTAACACTGAGCCAGAGAGCTGCAACACAGCGGTGCAGCGTCCACCCTGCAGTGCAGCTCACATATAGTGATGCTGTGATGCAAGACAACACACGGGCTGCTGTATGGTCCACGCACACACACACACACACACACATTCTCTCAGAAAGCCACAGCCGTCTGAGCCCTTCTTTCTTGCAGCGCTCATCAAAGCGACATCACACATAGGAAGTACTCTACATCTTAATGAGGATATGAGAACACAGTCATAAGGAGGAGCACGTTCACATGACGTGAGCTTCTTTGTAAGATAAGAAATGTAAATAACTAGCTGCCCCACAAACAACCTGGACTACACGTTAGCATCGGACCACGTTCTGTGTCTGAGTCTCCGGGTATTTCCACTGTTGATCCGGCCCAAGACAGAGAAAGGACAACTTCCTTAAAACGGAGACCTTCTCTCATAAAATGTTTGCACGACACAAAAAATAAAATATCTCTTTTGCTCGTTCTGCTTTTCTTTTTGCTGCTATATATATATATATATATATATATATATATACTGTCTATATAGTATGACTAAGCACTTTGCTGTAACTGTGTATTCTCATAATTAGGGTACGAGGTTGTGCAACACGTCCGTGATGTGCCGTCTACGGTCCTCTCAGTAGAGAACATGTGATCATGATCATGTGTCCTCTGAGATGCTTCACCTGCAGAAACAAACGTGATGAAGAACCCTCGGTGGCCATTCACTAGAGACATGTGATGAAATGCATTCTGGGAAGCTTTTCTAGTACAGAAAAGTTATTCAGTGTTATTAGGTAATAGGTATCGAGGGTCCTCTCTCAGTGGAGAATAGTACGACATGAAAAAGTACAGAATGTCCAAAAAGTCAAAGTCATTGCATGATATGTCATGAAAAGACGTACGTCATGGCCGTCTCTGTTTGTGTTTATCTTTCCTTCAATCATTTTATCTTCACTTTATATATTTTACCCTCAAAAAGAAAAGTACAAACATAACATACCTGCTAACTGTACAAACAACCTGACTCTGTGTTTATCTGCTGACATGTTGCCAAATCAAGCGTGTACTTTCCAAAGCTCGTCCTATTGAGTAAGAAGTTCCTGCTGGTGTTTCTGTCCTATTCCTACTTCTACTTCTACTATTTGCTTTCTGAAGGGGAGTAAAAGTCTAAAGTAACATAATATGGAAACACTCATGTACAAGTACCTTAATAATTGTACTTAACTACTGTACTTGTGTAAATATACACGCCATCACTACTGTCAACAGATATACTAATCATGGTTTATGTGATGACATTAGCAGATAATGGCCGCTCCATTTCCATCCAAACTATGTGTTTTAAATTTGCCTGTGAACCAAAATCAAACATATATTTCACATTTCCATAAGCCTTTTCATTGTGTGTGTGTGTGTGTGTGTGTGTGTGTGTGTGTGTGTGTGTGGATGTCGGGGAATGCTGACTGTACATTTGCATGTTTAAACTACGTGTGTGCTTGAAATAAGCTTCACATACAGATGAGTCACAGTGTTAAAGCAGACGGTCGTATACGATCAGTAACAGCAAATCTTTGTTCTATTCAGATCAAGATATTACACACAAAACATAGATGATGCATTATTATAGATGAAAGAAATTAACTTAAAATTATACCTCAAACATTATTCACAGTGAGTACCTTCACGTAATACTTGTGTACTTGTACTTGTAAATGCTGGACTTGTAATTGTTTACTTTTACATCGTGGTATTAGTACTAATATTCAAGTACACACACACACACTCTCTCACACACACACACACACACACACACACACACACACACACACAGACACACTAAGCAATCAATAGAGGAAGAGAATAGACTGGAGGTCTCTGACCACAGCATCCTGAATATCTCTCCTCTTGGCTCCAACACACTGAACACATCTCGTGTGTGTGTGTGTGTGTGTGTGTGTGTGTGTGTGTGTGTGTGTGAGAGAGAGTGAGTGTGTGTGTGTGTGTGTGTGTGTGAGAGAGTGTGTGTGTGTGGGTGTGAGAGAGTGAGTGTGTGTGTGTGTGTGTGTGTGTGGGTGTGAGAGAGTGAGTGTGTGTGTGTGTGTGTGTGTGTGTGAGAGTGACAGTGAGAAGTTAAGAGTGAAAGGTCAGGAAATGGTGTGAACACCTGGTTCCTGTGGCAGTTTGGAGGAGACGAGTGCTGGTTTGCTGCCACACCAGTGAAAACCACAAAGTGCACCAATGATTAAAAAAAAGCTTCCTTTGAGTTTCACACCACAGGTAGGTACAGGGCTTCTGGTGGGACCTGGTCCCACACTGGATCGGATCAGAGCTGGTTTACTTACTGTCCTGTCAGGGATCGACCTGCGGAGTTCAACCTTCAGAGGGACGTTTGCAGCTGCTCTGAGGTCAGACACGGAGCTCCACAGGGATCAGCACTCGGCCCTCTAGTTTTGTGTGTACATGCTGCTCAATACATAATAAATCGCTGCTATGCTGATGACAAACACATCTATCTTCCTACAACTTCCAGTGATTCCTCCCAGCTGGTTAAATTAGACATGCTTGTATGAACAGCACTTTTAACAGATTCTTTTGCACAATTTGCACAGACGCACACAATTAAGAATCTATTTGCTGCCTCACTTTGAGAGCTGTTTAGCATTTATAAGCACAGACGTGTAGTACATGGTTTAGAACACACCATAGTGTAGCTGTGAGCAGATACAACTCTTCATGGGGCCAATAATTGGAGAAAAACACAACCGTAATAATATAAAATATGTCTTCATGAGAGAATTTATAATTATTGACAAATACCGTACAGTTATCAACCCTTAAAATGTTCTTAAATCTGCTTACAACAACATTATAGTGTGCAATAAACCATTTATTACATGTGTTTGTGCTGTTATGAAGGCTAAATGGTGGGATGGACACAGACTATATGATGGGACGCTGTCAGGGAACAAGAAATACAACATAAAAACATCATTTAAACGTCTATAAAGAGCGCACACCACGATAGATGTACAAGTTTGTATGCTGGAGCAGAAGATAATGTTGCCATTTCATTTCAGTTGGACTCAAAGAAAAGTAGAGCTAAATGAGTCTCTGTCCTTACCTTGAGACCACGAAGGGTTAAAGCTGCTACTTCTCTCTTTCTCTGCAGACGGAGGAATCCACCCTGCTGGACCGCTGCTGTGACTCATGCACACGTGTGTGAATGTATGTGTGCGTGTGCGCGCACAAGGGCCATTTATGCGGGTGATCATGTGTTTGTGTGTTAATGAGTTGGGTGTGTGTGTGTGTGTGTGTGTGTGTGTGTCTGTGTGTGGAAGACATATAATTATCTGAGCATGTGTTTGTGCCAAGCTGTGGAAGGCACCGTACTTTCCGTGTCCTGCAGATGAGCACACACACACACATGCACACACACACACACACACACACACACGCACGCACACATAAAGATGCAAAGAGGAGAAGAAAAAACAGAGTCGGCTTCAGACAGAGTTACTGAAATTATAAAAAGATTTGTCCTCATTTCACCAAATTAACTTTTATATCAACACAGTCCAATGACTGAGCTGAACTGTGAGTCTGTGATTCATTACATGTTACGTGTTCTTTTTTACATCTTTCTTTCCTTTAAATGTATTTGTAAACATATTTTTCTCCAGTACTTAGTTTATGGTGTATGATGGACGTGTTATGTTCCCCTCAGGTGAACACTGTTGGCTTGCTCAGCACTGTTAGCACGGTTAGCTTCGAGCTACCAACCCATGTAGAGGCAGTAGAAACGCTCTGAATTTTCAATTTAGCAACTTTGAATCAAAGCCATAAAACCACAACATATGGTTGTAATAAAAAAGTTTTCTCGTTAATTTAAACAGATATTTTTCAACTTGTTTTTGTGTCACAGTGATCTGGTCTGTCTGTTATTGTGTCCGAGTCCCGCTCTGCAGGTCCAGCTCTTTAGAGCCTCCTCCCTCTGTGGTTCTCCCTCCTCGGCCTCCTAAACCTCTCCATAGTCAGCATAGAGGTGGACCTCTATGACTCCTTAAACTGTGAGAATGTAAACAATACGCCATTCTTGATTCAACTTAATTATTTAAGTTCATTCAATTGGCATTTTCAAAACTAATTAGACAAATTTAAACTAATGATTCAACCTGAGTTCAGTTCACTCACGTGTGTTTAAGGCAGCAGGTGAACTCAGGCTTTGAAGTGTTACCACATGTTTTGATTATTGCTTTTATTGAAACGACTCATTGATGAGTAAACTGTGGCTGTTTGAGTTATTTAGTTGTTTTAATTTCAATTATATTTTAACAATTCTTTGTTGGTTTCATCAATAAAGAGTGAAGAACAATATTTCACTTTGGAAAGTAAAGTATCACCAGATGGGACTATACTCAACTAAAGTAGTAGTGTATTAAAAGTGTACTTACAGTAAGTACAGTACATGAGTGAATGCGCTTACTTCCCGCTACTGAATACAAAAGTATTTCTGTTAAAAAACGAGCAATTTATCAAATAAAATGCAGCTTTAAAAAGATGTAAAAGCTTTATTTACAACAGTTACATTTTAAAGCAATTAAAACAGCATAATTACAATATTTCCAGATGTACAATAACAGTATAAACAAAGACAACATGTTGCTACAGTCGTACTGGGTCATGTGGAGTCATTCATTCTGGCACAAACAGCTCCGACAGAAGCTTTCTGTACAGCGTTAGAGAAGCAACACACCAGTGTCTCAGGGTCCTGCTTTAATAACTTTTATCTTTTTAAAATTCAAATGAAAAGAACTGAGAGTAAATGCTTATCTTCCTGTTAACAGATCATAATGATGATCCTGTTTATTTACCCAACGAGCTCAAACAGAACCAGAATGTGTCTGTGCTGTAACACCTACTCATCAACACATCAACAGGTTCCATATCAGTTTCACAAGACTGTAACTCATCTCTTAGCTTCCTCTCCTTCACGCTCCGCCTGCAATACAGTACTTCAAAAATGAGGTCTCAGGTTTCACATGGAACAATATCAGAAAATCAACACGCAGTCACAGTGGAGGGAAAGCAAAGCGGGTATATGTGGTGCAGAGGAAGACGAGCCGGAAACGAGTGACTCTCCAGGAGGAAGAGGTTCAGAGGACGCAGTTAGAAACAGAGAGACGTCTGTTTCATGACGCAAGAAGTTCACACTTCAGCTTCAATTTCACACCTTTAAAGATGAGCGATGAATGAACGTCAAACACAGACCTTTTAATATTACAATATGAGATAATATCAGTGAAGTATAGAGCAGACAGCTATGGACAGATTATGAGACACTGGACTCTGGACACATACAACCTCAACCTCCATTCCAAGAAGAAGAAAGAACCCCCGAGTGAAAGACGACCACTCAACGCTTTCTTTTACTTTAATCCATCAGAATACGAGAACTGATTCTAAATTGATTTATCTGGTTATTAAATAAAGTAAAATACAAATATATGCATGTCTCTCTGTGGTCACTTTGAGCTCGTTTTTTTGTCTCTTATGCTCCTTTTATGCTTCTTTGTAGTCGATTTGTAGTTTTTGTTTTGCCTGTTTGGTCTCTGTGTCTTTTGCATCATTTTGTGGTCATTTGAGTCTCTTTGTCGTTGATTTGTCATCTCTCTGCCGTGGTTATTTGTTCCTCTCTCTGGTAGCTTTGCGTCTCGTGGAGGAATCCTTCTGTAGTTGTTTGATTAACTTTCCAATTCAGTAATTTAATCCTTACATACCAATAAACTGACTATTCCCTCTAAACACGGCTCCTGTGAGACTGTTGTCATGAGCGGATCACTTTTACTTCTGTTGACTTTATCCACTGAACCTCTCATCTGACATGAGGTGAGCAACAACGTCAGCCAGCTTTAGTTACGGAGCAGCCTGAAGATGAAGCGTCGTGTCTGAGCCGCTGATTTAAAGACAAGAGATTAAACCGATGATGAGGATCTCACCTCATCTGTGACACAACTGTGCAAACGTCCAGTTGTGACTCAAACACACTCGCATGAATTCAGTTATGGATTGTGTTACAACAGACTGCTGCTGCTGCTCTGACTTCTTTTTGGATAACTTCATAAAAACAACGATGGAACTCATTTCTTTTAGAAGATTATATTTCATTTTTCCCCATTGAAAACAACCCAGATCCGTGGACTTTTAAAGAATACAATGTTAGATGTTTAACTGTGCAGCTCAACGGGCAGAACACGGTGAACCCAGATCCCGTGTTATCCACAGCTCTGTAGCTGAGGTGGGACAGTTAACCAGACGTACATCTGCAACCAACCAGTTAGTCTCAATCCAAGGTGTTTCTCTTGTAAAACTGGAAAAACATATTTCTTGTTTGCCGATCCTTGATGAGCTCATTATCACCTCATGAGAGCAGGAATACTGTAACTACGGTTGTAACGGGTGTAGATTCTTCCTACGAGTCCATTCTCACCAGACGAAGGTGAGATGCTTCTTTATACAAACTCTATGTTCTGATTTTAAAACATGGATTAACTGGTTGCTTTGGCAAATGTATGAAACGTCTCCACCTCCAGTAAAGAGCAGTGCAGCTGTAATCAGTCTGTAGTCAGTCTGTAGTCAGTCTGTAGTCAGTCTGTGATCAGTCTGTAGTCAGTCTGTAGTCAGTCTGTAGTCAGTCTGTAGTCAGTCTGTGATCAGTCTGTAGTCAGTCTGTAGTCA
>NW_022280507.1:16520-23563 GCF_004355925.1 Anarrhichthys ocellatus
GTCAGTCTGTGATCAGTCTGTAGTCAGTCTGTGATCAGTCTTCACTATTGTAAAAAAAAAATAATATTTCATCCTACATCCTCCAACAAATATATATTTGTGCATACAAAAGAGCAGGTTCTACTTCATCATTGTTCAGGTTGAGTTGTAATCAGCTGTAAGAGGTAACGTGCATTTCACCTTTAAGAACACAAACGCCTACTTCTGCTGGTTCCTCACATGACTACAGGACGCTTTAATGAGCTAAGAGCTCAAAGAAGAGAATAAGTGTGAAGCCGTATTACCGCCGTTTGATACGTTAACGTTGACGCACTAAACGCTCTTTGACTCTGAAGGGTTCAGTGTCTGGTCGTCGTCCAGAAGTCTCTCAGAATGTTTTAATGAGCTGCAGGCGTGAGGAGACCTGGCCGGTCTGATGAACGGATAGCGTGACCTCGACAACAAACCAGTACGAGCCGACTACACTCAGTGGGACTGCTGACGTTAGGTCCAGAGGCTGAAACGAGGAAGACGGCGCTGCTTCATCACTTCTTGTGATCGATTGCAGGAAGTTTCTTTGAACATTAAAACGACGTCAGAATAAAAGGTAGAAGATGAGTAAAGAAGACATGAAATGACAGTTTGATGGTTTAAATGACTTCACTGTGGATTGTGTTCATCCTCTTGATCTTTTGTTTCACTCCATGAAATCAGCAGCTTATTAAAGTACTCATTCTTATTGTTGTATTAACTGCTGGTGATCATCATTGTGCAAAATCTTCAATCAACAATCAGAGCAAAGAGGGAAAGATGCCCTGTGACGACTGGATTTGGTGATTCTGAAATCTGAAGTTTGTTTTTTCGATTGTTGGGAGGAAGTCACTTCTTCACCATTGGACCTGCTCTGGTGGGAGGCTGGGATCCATCACTCAAACGTTGGGACACTATCATCTTACTAGAGGGTTGTGTTTGTGTAAAACTGAACAATACAGATGTTAAAATGTCTGAACATGTTCAGACAATTGTAAAAATTGTAAAGTAATCATGAAATAGAAGGATAAAGCATGAATTTGATCATCCAAGATCACACATTTCTACAACACATGTGTTCTCACGTCTTTGAAGGAGCTGCAGGATTGATGCATTAAAGTACCTCTGAGTGGATAATGATCCTCAGTACATATTAGCTAACTGGCAACGGGAGGTATTGAAGATAAAACCCGACCCGGTTATCGAAATATGACACAGAAAACAAGAACTAAATGGACACGTTTATCATTATTGCAGACAAATGCAGTATTACGCTGCATTTAAACAGGAAAGTTGGGTCATTTTATGCATTTTTCTTCCCCTACCAGAGAATTCTTTCACAGTTCCTAATACTTGTCCGACTGTCCCTCTGAAATATTCCCGTCTTTCACAAACCAAATGCTGTGATTTGCCTCCCAAAGCAAGGTGTTCTGTTGCTGAGGACCACGGAACACATTCTATTACCCACATCTCCAAATGTCTGCTGCTGGAACCTCTTCAACTAACAATGAAGACATAAGCAGACATGTAATTCATGGCAACAGTAGTTCAGATAAAGACGTTGGAAGGATTACTTTGGCCCAGTTGGTTCCCACACACACAAGTCTGTTGAATGCTGGATGCTGATGTGACAGGAAGAGAGAGGAAGAGACTGGACCCACATACTTTAACAACCCGGGTCTGCAGAGGAATTCATCATCTCTGTACAATAAAAAACACCTTTAAGAGAAGCAGAAAAATAATAAAAATAGTAAACAGGAAACTGTACAAGGCACATTTGAGTTTCCACAGGCGTCATTTTTTGCACAGAGGCATATTCAGGTGACATGACCGCCTCTGTGCTGGAGAGGAGTGCAACATCCGGCTCTATGGCAGCAATGCAAAGACTCAGACACCGTGAAGGAGAAATAGGTGAAAAAGCAAAAAAATCCAGGCATTTTAGAGTTCCTTAAAGGTGTGTACACATCATCTCCACCTGAATTAAGATTTCAAAGTTTCCTTAAGGAAGGTAAAAAAATGAGGTCCCCAAAAAACGCAAAAAGGATCCGACACAGATACAAATATTTCAGAACAAAATGCTACGTCTGCTGGGTTTTCCAAAGGCTAAACCTGAGAGTGGTCCTGGCTGTTCGTACTGCCTTGCAGATAGATAACCAGGAGGACCAGGAGGCCCACGCAGAGCAGCACGACGGGCTCCTGGTGGATGTTCGGCAGCGGGTTCGGATGGATCACATGTCCACCTGCCATCCCCTGAAACAGAGAGGAGAGAGAGAAGAAGAGGTGTTACAGCTTTCATGAGATACATGGTTGCACTAAAGTCAACGAAAAATCTGTTTCTTGAACAGAAAGGTTTGGGTGAAGACACAACTAGGAAAAAGGTAGAAGTCCGACCTCTGCAGAGTCCAGATGGATAAACATCGTTATTAGACAGTTAGAGCAACGGATGTTGTATAAAGAGCGGGAGACGAGGTCAGGGTGGGTCGAATAAAGGCAAACATTTCAACCAGGAGGCCGACGTTCGTGTCCCGCGTGAGACCAAGTCAACGTTCAACTGTTCGTATATCTTACGAAAAGTTACTCCTCATTTTCCGTGTGTTTTCCTCTCACAACGTGCATATAGTCCTTTCAAAATAAATGTCTTCACAGAAAACAACTTAGGTTTCGAAAAAGATCGTCGTTTGGGTGGAAATAACTGCAGAAGTGGTGTTACTGAAGTACCACAGTCACATGACAAATAAATCAACTTTGACTTTGAGCATGAACAGTGGTCTCATGGGTGAAAGATCGACTTCTGTTACGTAGCTTACGTAGATATTTCAAGTAATAATTGTAATTATTTTAACGCAAACTCCGATCTTTTCCTAAACCTAACCGAGTTCCGTTGCCTAAAGCTAATCAAGTAAACCTTAACAACGAGGTCAACTTTTTAAAAGTGGAAACTGAGACACTGAATGTAGAGTATCGTAGTTTGAAGCCAGCGATCAAGCGTCGGGATCTGACGAGTTGCTCGCACGTCACAGATGTAGTTTACAGTGACAACGTTTGAAAGATTGGATCCTTGATTCCAGACACAGAAAGACTAAAGACATCTTGTGTGCAACTGAATCAACGGTTGCAGGCTGCTAGCTAAATATGCTAACGCTAGCTCGATAGACTTCCATTTTTCCAAACAGTCAGCATCCTGTTGATGATCCATGCAGAAGATGTAGAAGACATGCCGATAAAGAAACAGCCTTGTTGCCACATTGCTGCGTAGAGCTACTACATTACTACTGTAATACTACGAGTATTACGTTTACGATATTAAGGAAAAATGTTCGAGCAGACGCTGAAAAGAGTGAGAACAGCATGTTCAGTTCATTCTGGCCCAACTGAATCATCTGCATCGGCTCTTGCTCTCATTTCACAAGATGTTGGTGTGTGTTGTGATATACATCAGATGTTCAGGTAAACACTCTGGACTCCCTTGATGATATAAAATCAAAGAGACACGCACACATTCTGTATGTTTACATCCACAGGAAGCAGATAAGTACAGATCTCCACATCCTGCCACAGCTCTCTTTACTCTCTCAGTCAGGGTATGAATGCATATGTGCATGTTTGAATTTGTCTGAAGGATTCCAACCATACAGACTAGTTTCATATATATTCTTCCAGTGTTAGAGAATCTACATACTTAATACATATTTAACTTGTGTATATATATACATACATATAAAAGACCCCATTGCTCCCTGGGTCGACAAAGGGCAACATGGGTGAAATATTGTTTAACATTTTGTGGAGATAAATACCTCAGGGAAAAAGAAACTGTTGTTGAATGGTGTTGGATTACATAGATTAACGTAAAGACGGCAACTGGTAATTATGTAGAGTTAATAATAGAGGATTGAAGGTATTTTTCTCATTTACAGTGACTATGCTTTGTAATGCTGTTACTGTAAAACCTCACCTCAGTGAGTCTGCAACTTGCCATAAGTCGGTTTTGTTTGTATGGAAGTTAGCCCGCTGCAACGGTCACAATGGAACCGCTACACGTACATGTCCATTCTACTCTTAATCTATTTCTACGTTGACCCCACTTGGCGGCAGCTTCTCCCCAAAGAAAGCACTCATCAGAAACAGTAAGGTTCCTGTTGGTGAGGACAGGTGGATTAGATAGACCTGGTGACTTCGCTTACACCAACACACACTTCTAACAATAGCAGGGAAACGTTGGCTCCAAACAAAAGAAGAGAATGAACAAGAGCTTGATGAGGAAAAGGTCATTTACACAAAGTCGCCAACGAAAATGTCGAACTGGAGAAGTCAGTCAAGAGCCGACCCAGTAAGAAGCACATTTGTCAAACAAATTGGGCGAGAGACAAATTAAGAACCGGCTACGTGACCACGCTGTAAACCCTCATGTCCTTCCTAGCCCAAGAAACATTTCCCTGCGGGACAATAAAGTATAACTTATCTCCTCTTATCTCATCTTATCTTAGTCAGATGTAACATCTAGGAGCTGTGTGAATAAAAAGCAGAGATCCTCAGCTACTGCTGAGGAAACCGTAGACTACTGAAGCGTTTACAAGAATAACAAACGGCATTTACAAGAGGAGGCATCCGGTTTCTTCCACTAGATGATAGATGTCCTGTTTTGGCATGAAGCCTTTTCAAATACCATCCAGACATGGAATGGCACAGAACAAGCCTTCTGCCTCGGGGCGAAGCTGCACTCTGAAAACAGGATCTCAACGGACGAGAGAGCAAGAGAGGAATATCAAAGTTGTGCGGTTTGATTCAAAAAGCGAGCCAAGAACCACAGAAACCCCTAATACCGGAGGAGGAAACAGGTGGAGGGTAGGACTAGTTAATGTGATGAATCACTCTGCTTCTGACTCACGGTCAGAGATGACCAAAGAGCTACCAGCATACTGAACCAGCTCAGCAGTTTAGATCCATAGAGAAGTCCAAAGCAAGAATCAGAGAGAGAAGCTCTTTTCTACTCAAACTCAACTGTGAAAAAGTACTAAAAATAAATGTAGTAAAAGCTGAAGAGAGAACAACTCAAAATCAGATCTCAGTGTATTGTGAGCTTGAGTCCGTATGTTTAAAATCATCAATATCCCCACGCACTAGCTCAGTAACTAGGACATATTTGCTGGGATCCACTTTTATGAACATGTGTTTTTGGCTCCACCAATCATCCGATCGTCTCAGCAACTATTAGATGGACTGAGATTGTAAATGTGGTTCTCATTCATGGTCCTCAGAGGATACATTGTAATAACTTTGACCCTTCTTCTTTTCACCTAGCGCCATCATCAGGTCAGCTTTTTAATTTAACCAATATTTGGATTTGCGACCAGAAAGATGCAAATACATTCCCATCAGCCTCAGCTGTACGCTCTGTTCAGTGCTCATTCAAACATGTTAGCATGCTAACACGCTACACCTGCTGATAGAGATGCACAGGTTCCGATTTCCTTTCTCTCTAAGAACTATAATTGACTGCAAACTACTTTTTTTGTGGAAAAATCAATTGTATGTTCATAATAACTGTTGTTCCAGCTGTTCTGTTCCTCTGCTGTCTTTGGTACAAATTGCGAGCGTTATGTCTTCTTCACGCATGCTGAAGAACTTCCACACCGACGACATGAATCTCGTTTTATTATTGGTTGGAGGTTTAAATTAATTGACTGCAGAATTCTTCTGAAGAAACTAAATGGCTCAAATCTCCACAAACACATGTGGAGAAACACGTCATTGTGACGTAGCGTGTGGTGCTTTTTCTTCTTGCTTTGTGGGAGATTTCTTAGGAGACAACGGTGGAGGATGCAGCTGATAGAGCAGCAGAGAGGAATCTCTCCTAACAGTGATTGATTCTTTGGGGGTTTCACCTCCACAGCCTGACATCGTACATCAAGACCCTTGTGGGCGCAGAAGCTGAAGCTAACACCATCAGTTCAACCCTCCTTCTCATTTGGCACACGACCTCAAAGCTTCTCCTTTGTTTTGAGTAGAAAGGCATATGAACAGGTAGACTCATAGTTCCCAGGTTACAGTCTTTGTGTTCATTAAACATAAAATTATACTTTTCTAAAACCGTTATGATTATTATTGTTATTTCGCTTGCAGCAGCATTTATCAAATGGCACATTAGAGACTTGTCTCTTGGAGGGAAGAGACACGAAGCCTTGTGGTGAAGTTGGCAGAGTTTCTGAGCTCTTTCCTCGCCTCACAGACCTCCAGATGGCTGCAGGCTGCAGAGTGACGGACCACGACTCACTGAGAGCTGGTTTACATGTTCCATTTGTGGATCTTTTGACGACTATATAAATAAAATACCATGTTGCATCTCACTTAATGCAAACACTGATTAACTACGTATGAACAGCTTGTACACGTTGTTCCTGGTCTGTTCCTGGTCTGTTGTTGGTCTGTTGCTGGTCTGTTGCTGGTCTGTTGTTGGTCTGTTGTTGGTCTGTTGTTGGTCTGTTGCTGGTCTGTTGCTGGTCTGTTGCTGGTCTGTTGTTGGTCTGTTGCTGGTCTGCTGCTGGTTTGCTGCTGGTCTGTTGCTGGTCTGTTGCTGGTCTGTTGTTGGTCTGTTGCTGGTCTGTTGCTGGTCTGTTGCTGGTCTGTTGCTGGTCTGCTGTTGGCCTGTTATTAGTCTGTTGTTGAGGTTGTACTTCAGAGTGAGGATGAGAGGTTGGATTCCACTGCAATAAGAAGCAGATGGACTCTTCAGCTGACAAACTGCAGGCTGAGAGCCAAAACCAGTTTCACCAAACACTCTGGATACTCAACCTTATACCTCAGGGTTACAGAAAAGGAAACACACACACACACACGCACACACAAACACTGGCAACTCTCTTAATCGTTTCCTCATTTGAACTCTTACCTCATACAACCCTCTCATCATCTGAGAGTAGAGAACCTGCTGCCACAAATGGTTTTTCGTGCTGTCACTGCAAATCTGCAGGCTTCTAACAAGTAGTTCAACTGGCACACACACACACACACACACACACACACACACACACACA
>NW_022280507.1:23663-26069 GCF_004355925.1 Anarrhichthys ocellatus
CACACACACACACACACACACACACACACACACACACACACACAATAGTGCTACTGTGATGAAATATGTGACCAGACTGATGTACATGCAAAAAAAAAAAAAGAAAGAGCAACGGAGCAAAACTTCTACAACTAAAGAGAAAAGCCGAAGCGGGCAGTGAGCCGGATAATCCAGCAGTCACATCTAAGTCAGTGAGTCAATGAAGCAACCGCACAGACAGCCAATCAGACCAGATGGTACAACTGGTGTGCACAATATCTGTACATCGACTTGTCAACCCAGTCGCCTGAATAACAGATTAGCATTGTATGTTTCTGTAAACCGCAGGAGACGTCGAATGTCAACAAAACGCGCTTCATATCAGCCTCGTATCCCGCGAGCAGAAACACGAAATAACACGTTAATGTTGTGAAATGATGGTTACGTTTAGGCAACAAAACTACTTTGATAACATAGATATATTTTTAAGAAACATCTAACTTCTGTAAACATATATCAACCAACCCAACACACTTTCTTATGTATCGTTACATAAGAAGCCTCGAGGTAACGTTTACTTTTGCTTTCACACGGGACGTGAACAGCAGTCTCCTGGGTGAAAGTCCTGTGTTTATTTGACACAGCCTACCTGCTCTTACTGGGACTTCTAGCGAGTTATTATACCAGGTAACGTTCAATAACGTTCACTCCATAGACTACTTGCTCAGTTGTACGTTGTTTGTTGTTACTACGTCACTCTGACCAAATGCAAAAAAAACCATCTTGAGGACTTTTCAAATGAATCTGTGACGTTCGCGTTACGACAACGTGAAAACAAGAAGAGTAGGCGAGAGGGTCGCTGTGACCATCTCAGGTTTTAAGTGTCTGCAAGTGAACTTGTTTTGAAATGAATGGAAAACAACGGCTTCCCGGCAGGAAGGAAGTCGAGAACTTCCTCAATACTAGTATTGTCAAATATATGCGATTGGTAGAAAACAGTCTTCAATCAGCACACGGAATCAGAGGAATGATGATGTCATTCACATGATTCTATACATACTTTACATACTTTTCTCTTCTGCCTTTGGACAGATCTCATGAGGCTCATCTCATTCGTGCTCTTCTTCTTCTTGTCTCTTTGTCTTCACAGTGGAAACATTGAGTCAGCCAGCGAGCTCATGTGATTTCTTTTTTTTTTTGGTCACCACAACTTACTATGCTGCTGCCCAAAAATAGCTCTCTAAACAAGGTTCCACACACACACACACACACACACACACACACACACACACAATGCAAGCTAAGTGCCACTCTGCAAACCCTCCCTGAACAGTTTAACTCTGTCGGCGCATGAATAAGAACACTATCTCTGGACTCGATGTGAACATCTGTTTGATGTATTCTTTACATTTGTGATCCTGCGACGGCCAAAACAATCCACCAAGTTCTCTCATTTTCTACCAGAGACAGTTATTTGATTACTAATAAAGGTTTTTCCTCATTTCGTCTCAGCGTTTTGTTTTTCTGCTGCGGACACATTTTGAATCTCTGTGCTCTATAAAAGTCAAGACTAGAAGTAGAGAGAACTCAAACATGTTAAGATAAAGGCAAGTTGATATTCTTTAATCAAATACTTATACAACCTTAACTTACAACCTCTTGTGTCACTCATGGCGTCCCAGCTGAGAGGTGCAGAGTTTACTGTGTTTACAGGACCTGCTGAGAGCAGACGGCTTCTGTCTACATGTGACATGTAGAATAGAGTGGTCGTGATGAAACATCACTGTTAAGCTTTGGTTGCTTTGGTTATTGTTTCCTGATGGAAGCGTTCGTCAGCTTGAGTTCAGTTTAGCTGAACAACATTCCTCCAAAGTCCAAATTCATGCAACATACTGTTCTTCATCTTCCTCGTGTACACATCACGAACGTGCTTCATAACATTGTGACTCAGCGTTTAATCTCTTCTGTGTGTCTGAACCGTCTATTGATCACATGCTGTGAGGGAAGAGCTGGGATATGAAGTCATCACACAGATCAGAACATATAAATAAACATGCTGATGCCGAAATAAACCACGACAAGCACACGAGAGAACAGACGATGAATCACAGCGAAGCTCTCTTTGACTTTTCACGCACACTTGACCACTTGCACAACCAAAACAACAATGTTCCTCACAGCTATTTCTGTCTTCAGGACAAAAGGTTTTCACCTCCTACTGAAAGACGACAGTGTGTGTTGGAGTTTGAGTGTGTCAGTGTGTGTGTGTGTGTGTGTGTGTGTGCTTTGGCAGGATAATTAGACCTTGTGCTTTGCTCCCTCAGAGTTCTTTAACCACAGGGCTGAGCCATAATGAATCCACACTGTCACGGACACTAGACTGTCACAACACACACACACACACACACACACACACACACACACACA
>NW_022280507.1:26169-30181 GCF_004355925.1 Anarrhichthys ocellatus
AGAGAGAGAGAGAGAGAGAGAGAGAGAGAGAGAGAGAGAGGAGGACTGCTGAAAAACACATGACTTATAATATTGGTGATCACTCACAGCTGTAATTTATCACCTGTGTGTTTGCCTCTCGGCCGACACCTTCAGGCTCTGAAAGCCAATAGAACTCTTTTCTCAACAGCTCGGTATTCAACAATAATGTGAGAACTTGTGTCTGTCGATATGTTTTATTCAATAATAATATAATTAATTCATAATTATTCATGCATTTCATTTGTATCTCTGTCCAGCTGGACTTATTTGATGACGTCCCTCCGAATCAACCATGTTTTCTTTAAACAATCACCAAAACTACACAATTTATTGTAACACAGGCTGAAGAGAACAAGCTTAAAATTGTGATATTTCCTCAAAAACTTTTTAATTTACATGTCTCATTTAAAATTTAGCCCCAAAACAAACCGTTTACTTTAACCAGATTGTGTACAAAACATTAAATCTTGAGCTCAGTCACGTGACTAAAGATTCTGTGAAACTTTGACTGACCTTCAGGCTGCTGAACACACCTTTTACACTTGTGGACACTTGAATAAAACTTGGGTAATGAGATACGTAGATATAGATCCCATTGTTTCTAAAACAAATCTTTTAAATGAGTTATGGTATTATAACTGTGTTCAACTGCACATAATACATTTTCTCTTCTTCTTGCCATGATTGTGATGTTTCCAGAGAGGTGAAGGACTTTTATATTTCAGAAAACTGTGGTTGAACTGGTCACAACTGGTGGAGATCTCCTGGTTTTAAGGGGCTACAAGTCCAAAACGTTTGGGGGACTCATGCCTTCGTGTTCAGGAGGCAGACAGTCATGAGTCACGATGAATCACTTATCCTGCTGAGCCTGTTTGATGAGACTGTGAAGTTTACATCATTTCTGTGAACCTCTTGAACTCTCTTGATTGTTGAGAAAAAGCCTGAAGTAGAAACACCGTGAGCCATGAATTACACACATAATGTTTGTAAATTTAAAAGATCATTTTTGCACGTTAAGAAAGTCGCATTTTGTAAGTAAAACGGTTGAAGTAGAAGTCTGTGAAAGTACGTGATTAGAAAGACGATGTACCGATGTACGATGTGTTTGGTACCAGGATGTTCAAATAACGTTACATTTGGGACATAGCTAAGGTAGCTAGCTAGCGAGACAAGCTAACGGTGGTGTTGATGTTGCACATTGTGCGAGACGAGAGACGTGGTTCACCAATCGGTTTCACATCAAATTAAATGTTACTACGACAAAAACTTTGCTGACTTGCAAAATGATCTTTGAAATCGGCAAAAATCAAGTGTTTCATTTAGAATAATTTAACCGGGTTTAAAAAGATACATTTGTCTCTCACTGTTGACTACCGTACATATTTTTTGGGTGACACCGTAAGGGGCGGGACTTCACTTCTCTATTGGAATTAAGATCATAAAATGACTCTACTTCTCTCTTGATTTATTACCTCAGTAAACATTGTAAACATGAGTTTATGGTCTCAATCTCTAGTTTCAAGTCTTCTTCAATACAGCATGATGTTCATTTAGTACATTATGGTCCATTTAGAGTCAAACAGACCATAAAGCAGGGGATGCTTTAGGGCGGGGCTACACAGTGATTGACAGGTCTCTACCAGAGACGTATACTACGTCACTCCTCCTCAGTCCAGATATGGTCACTTCCTGTTCACTGGTTGCAAAAAACCAAGATGGCGACGGCCAAACCGCTGAACTCTGGGCTTCAAAACATCAGTCCAAAAACTGATGAGTGACTATGTCCACTTCTTATATACAGTCTGTGGTAAAAACACACTCGTCCACATCAACACCCGGCACGAGAACAAGGAACCAGCCTCCACGTTCCTCTTTTCTCTGCCTCCTCATTGTTCTGCAGCATCAACAATCACACGTGCCGACACTTTCTGGACAATATCCTCAAACCCAAGTTCACAGAAGGCCACTGAGAAACACATGCAAAACAAGTCTTTTCTGACTAGTGTGACTGAGCGTTGAATCATCTCGTGGGATTCACTGACTGACACTCAAAACTCCTGATTTTTCCCAGACTTCTGTGCCTTCCCTGCAAGGTGCATGTTAACAGTATATTTGATCATCCAGGGAGGCAGGTAGATGCAGCGATTGATCATGAGCCAGCACCTTGACGGATGGATGATGCGTTAGCTCCGTCAATGACGGGTTTGAGAGGAAACGTGATAACAGCTGGAACCACAAAGAGCACTCAGATAACATCCCTTCGGGGGGTTTCATGGCTTTCTGGTAACTGTTTCCCTGTTTGATGCTCATTAGCAGACAGAACTCAAAATTTTGACTAATCAGAGAGTTTGTAGCTGCATCGCTGTTAAGCTCTTGACACTGAGGGAGCAGATTTAAGCCCTTCACTGCGATACAAACGACCTGTCATGTCTGTAAATCGACGTCTCTGACGAGATTAAAGTGAACCAGCTCTGATTTTGTTCCCCCCCCTCTTCTTCTTCCTCCTCGCCGGCTTCCTAAAGCTCCAGTCCGCTCTTTGATAGAGTAAATAAAACTGTGGCGATGCAACACGCAGAAATGTTGCCAAAGAAAACAGGAGCAAACTTTACAACACTGACTGACGGTTGAACTGCATCGTTATATGCAATAATGTGATTACCTCTTCAATAGTCATCCGACATTCTCAAGCTAAATAACGTTGTGTTGATGAAGAATGATCTTTACGCTGCAGCGACTGATTCTCAGCTCCACTCTTATAAATGTGAGCAGAGTCATTGAGCTCCTCTGAGTCTCACCACATCTTCCCCCTAAACCAGTCGGTCCTCGGCCCCTTCCACTCTGCTGAGGGGTCATATGGCTGTTTTTCGTGTTGTTGTTGTTTTTTTAATTTTATTTAGTGGTGACTGTGGCGTCTGGATTTTCTGCAGCTTCAGGCCGACTATTTAGTTGTGTTCTGATGAAAAAAGTTATTTTCTGTCTTCTCGCCCCGAGTGCAGTGGAAATAACCAGCTGGTCACAGGCTCCTTCAGATCACCACCGGCAACAATTTAGGGACATTTTTGTCGGTCCAGTCCGTTGTTAAATTTGTGATTTGTTTTGATTTCTGCAGGAATGTGATAAACACAGAACAATACCTTGTGGCAAACAATGAAATTAGTGTATCATGTTGGATAGAGACAGAAAACGACTGAATACAAATTTAATTTACATATTCAGACAAATCTAGATGCAAATTATCCTCATACAATGTATATCTTACTAAAGTTACTCCACATGTCTCGTGTTTTCCTACTAAAATCCAGCAACACGTGTCAATTTAACTAAAAAGTATTTTCAAAATAAACTTCCGTCTTCACAGGAAACTACTTAGTTAGGTTGAGACAACTAAACTACTTAGTTAGGTTGAGACAACTAAACTATTTAGTTAGCTTTAGACAACTAAACTACTTAGTTAGGTTTAGACAAAACTACTTAGTTAGGTTTAGACAACAAAACTATTTAGTTAGCTTTAGACAACAAAACTACTTAGTTAGCTTTAGACAACTAAACTACTTAGTTAGGTTGAGACAACTAAACTACTTAGTTAGGTTTAGACAAAACTACTTAGTTAGGTTTAGACAAAACTACTTAGTTAGGTTTAGACAACAACACTACTTAGTTAGGTTGAGACAACTAAACTACTTAGTTAGGTTGAGACAACTAAACTACTTAGTTAGGTTGAGACAACTAAACTACTTAGTTAGCTTGAGACAACTAAACTACTTAGTTAGCTTTAGACAACTAAACTACTTAGTTAGCTTTAGACAACTAAACTATTTAGTTAGCTTTAGACAACTAAACTACTTAGTTAGCTTTAGACAACTAAACTACTTAGTTAGCTTTAGACAACTAAACTACTTAGTTAGCTTTAGACAACTAAACTACTTAGTTAGGTTTAAACAACTAAACTACTTCATAAGGTTTAGACAACTAAACTACTTAGTTAGGTTTA
>NW_022280508.1:0-161 GCF_004355925.1 Anarrhichthys ocellatus
TGCAGATATAATCTAAAGATAAACCAGAAAAGATGCAGATATAATCTGAAGATAAACCAGAAAAGATGCAGATATAATCTGAAGATAAACCAGAAAAGATGCAGATATAATCTGAAGATAAACCAGAAAAGATGCAGATATAATCTAAAGATAAACCAGAA
>NW_022280508.1:171-11497 GCF_004355925.1 Anarrhichthys ocellatus
CTAAAGATAAACCAGAAAAGATGCAGATATAATCTAAAGATAAACCACAAAAGATGCAGATATAATGTGAAGATAAACCAGAAAAGATCCAGATACAATGTGAAGATAAACCAGAAAAGAGCCAGATATAATTAATAAATATAAAATAGCTTTTAATCTGCAGCATCGTGGTTGCTGTAGCTACGTCACCATGAATCACAGTACATCTACTCCACTTACTTGAAACTGGTTTTAGTCTCCGTCTTGTTGTTGAGCTGCTCCTGGTTCAACTGGAACGACTTCTGGTGAGGGAGGTCTGAGGAAGACGAGCTGCCACACACACGGAGTGTAAAAGGGTGTAAAGACTCTCCAAACATCGTTTTCTGCCAGTTCATTCCTTGTGTGCATGCATATACACACATATATATATACACATACACACATATATATATACACATACACATACATACACACATATATAAACACATACACACACACACACATATATATATACATATATATACACATACACACCGACTCACTCACACCTCGTTACAGATCAAACGTGACTGTTGTGAAGTGGAGCTTCTAGTGAGGAACAAGACACGTCTTGTTTGAACGGAACACTTTACTGTCTGAACTGCAGTATTAGTGTTACAGTGAACACAACGTGCTCTTGCACCCGACATGTGGTTTTCTACGCATCATCAACATTGTTAGCGAACATGTACCATTCTACTTCCTGTCTCTTCAAAGTAAAAGCACTTCCGTTTTCATGCTCTTCACATGAAAAAATGAAAGGTAAATCATGCAATCAAACAATGTACAACAGTGACAATATTAACATACATATTGTCGAGTTTTTAAAGTGTTTTGTGTGTAATATGTATAATAAGCATCATTTAGTTATCGCTACTGAGAATTTAACAAACAAAAACATGATGTAGATATGTTTGCAGTTTTCAAGTTGTATATTTAAATATCTCTTACACACATAAAGATAAAGTTATGAACACCGGCTGAATATCTATGATCAGAATCATTATAACTGTGTTATAACTGCTGCTGTGTAAAGGGAATACTGCTTCTAACAAGAACCTGATGTGTTTAAACCAAATGTTATTGACCTTTAGTTCATTATTGAACTAAAGTGCTGGGCAACGATTAAAATATTTAATCGCATGGATTTTTTGCGATTAATCGCATTGTTATGGCAAAGTTCAATAATGAATTCAAAAGTAGTGTATTGCGCACTTTTATTTTAAAAGTACTGCTATATGAACAAAAGTGCAATAGCATTTGGTTCACGAGATGCAGGTAGCATGTTTTATACTTAATGTGAATATAATTCATACTTTGTTGGCATCTTATTCTGAAAACCGGATGTTCGTCTGAAGAAACCGGATGTTGTCTCACATTAATCTTTCCGCTAACTTTCAAAGTCCTTCGCTCGCTCCCGATCTGTGCCGTTTGAATGCGTTTACCGTGAATTTCAGCATATAGGTGCACTAAAATTACTGACTATAGGATGTTTGCTGGCTTTTATCTCACTGTTCTTGTCATCCTCTTGTTGTTATGTCTATGTATTGTCTCTTGTCTTTCAATAAAAAAAAAATAATAATAAATTTAAAAAATGCGTTAACGCGCGATAAAATAATTGTCGGCGTTAATTAATGAATGCGTTAACGCGAAATTAACGCGTTAACTTGCCCAGCACTAATATATATGCATATGAACCTGAAACACCAGACGAGACCAGTTGGAACATTAATGAGCTGAACAGATGATCTCAGAACATTAAATCACATGACGATACGATCACATGACGATACGATCACATGACTCCATGATCTGAAGCCTGTAGGGGGCGCCAACATGTCAGCAGGTCTCAGGTCTCTGTTACAGACCTGCAGGAGGCTGAAGGCTCCTCAGAGATGGAGCTGGTTTTGGAGAAGAGCCTGGACCTCCTGCTCAGACCCAGAGCTGACATGTGGTGGCTAAGGAAAGAGCGACTCCTAGTGGTCCAGACCCGCCAAGGGAAGGAGGGAGGAAGGGAGGAAGGCAGGAAGGGAGAGACACCAGTGATCAGAGACAGGAAACACCAAGTCACCAAAATAGACCCAGAACCTGAAGAGAACCAAAATCCAAATCCCAGACCCAGACATGCAGAGAGAGGGACCCCAACTATTATGGATTCCTTTACAAGTTATTGTTTCTATGAATTGTTTAATCTATACAACATCAGAGAACTGAGCCTCAACTGATGTCATCAAATAGTTCCACTGCAGTACAAGTATATAGTGTATACTCATATACTACAATGTAGAAATACTCCATTACAATTAAAAGTCCTGCATTCAAAATGTCACTGATGTAAAAGTACAAAAGTATACTTCAAGTAGCAAAGAGTAAAAGTACTCATTATGCATAATAATATACATTATACTACTGCGTTATGATTAGTGACGCATGAATGTAAAGTCTTAATCTATAGTAATACATCATTATTTATTTATTGATTATATTTCTTAATCTTTATCTAGAATATAAAATAAAACTCAGAGAATGTGTTCGGTGATTCAGACCCTGGTACTGAGTGAATATATTTTATATATAGAAATATATCAGCTGCACTGAGTGAACTTACGCACTGGACGGAGACTTGGCCTCCGGCTCTGTGGTCTCGGTACCGTTGGGGGGCGTGTTGGGGGGCAGAGGAGACCCTCTGGGTGGCGTGTTGGGGGGCAGAGGAGACCCTCTGTGGGACCCGGACGGACTGGAGGCAGCCGGGCTGCCGGTGTCAGACGTCAGCGGGGACGAGGCCCTGCTGCCCAACTCCGCCGTGGAGGAGGAGGAGGCGGAGGAGATAACGGGGGAGAGGAGGGGGGGGGTGTTGGCGGTGGTGGGGGAGAGGAAGGTGGGGGGAGGGGGGGAGGCGGAGGAGAGGAGGGGGGGTGTTGGCAGTGGTGGGGGAGAGGAAGGTGGGGGGAATGGGGGAGGCGGAGGAGCCTGTGGAGGAGGACAGGAGGTCCGGCAGATTTTGGCTGGATGAGCGGCGGCTCCTCCGTCCCTCCTGATCGCCGGCGGCCATCTTTCTTCTCTCCTTACGGAGGTGAGGGGAGGAGTCGTCCATCTCACCATCCTCGTTCTTCAGAGCAGTCTGCAACACACACACACACACACACACACACACACACACACACACACACACACGCTTTTATTGTGAAAGGCAAGAACAGAAAGAGTAGATCTGGTCTGCTCCTCGTTCGACCTTGTTCAATAAACAATACGTCACTTATTCGCTGAGTTATATTCACGTTGTGTATTAAAGTCTCCATAAAAAACACAACGGTTATAAATATGTAATGAAACGGACTTTAATGTCTCCAGAGGAGGGCCTCGAGGTTCAGTTCTAGGACCCGGCCGTTTAACTATTCATGTGAACAAGGTGGGTCAGAATATGAAGGCATCAGTCCGTCTCTATTCTGATGACACCACTGTTTATTCTTGGTGCTGTTGCCCTGATATCTGACCTACGGACACCTGTTCCTCCTGATTAGTGTTAAAAGATGTTCTACCTTTTATCTGGTCCTCACATCTAGTCCCCTACTGAGATGAAGACCACCTATAAGGGTTTAGACGTCACAGTTGATGAAAAGCTTTCTTTCAAATGTCATATTGATCGTCTCCAATCACTTTTATGATTGTGTTCCATCTTATCTCTTAATACATGTCCTGTCTGTCACTTTGTGTCTCAAGACTCTAACGAGGTTCAATATAAGAACAACATGTTGTTGTTGTTGTTGTTGTTGTTACCTCGTACATGGTGAACTGAGCTCGGAGGTCCGGCTCGGTCCCCTTGTTGCTCATGTGTTTGTGGATGATGGTCTCCATCCCCAAATGCTCCAGACTGTCGGTCACATCGTAGAACGAGTCCTGATCAGGGAGCACTGCTAGTGTCTGAACCACAACACACACACGAATCAGTTATTGTAGTCCGTTTACGCGCTAGACCGTCTGTTTACAGCTTGTTTATTTACCTTGTTGATGAGTGTCATGATAAACATGAGGAGCTCTGTATCAGAGCCGTTTCTCTCTTCCAGCACCTCCATCAGGCAACTCCACGGCTTCAAACCTACCCCACACCACACACACACACACACACACACACACACACACACACACACACACACGATGTGGTTTATAGAAACAAGTATGTTTTCTTGAGTGTTTAATCAGCTGATAGTAAGAATCCTGTTGTTGTTCCCTTATGAACTGTTTACATGAAGAACAGCTCACCATGTTTCTACAGGAGCCTACAAGGTACAAACCAAACCCCGTCTCTAGAGAGGCATTCATGTATTTATGTCAGCCATCTTAGTTCTCTACACACAGAAGTTGAGTTGGTTGTAATCTGAACCTTCACCACTAGATGTCGCCACTTTCTCCAGACGGGCCCTTCAACTAAAGCTGAAACTATTAGTCAAACAGAATATTGATCAGCAGTTATTTCGATAACCGATTCATGGTTTTCAATTTTTCAATAAAAATGCCAAACAGAGTTTCAGTTTAATTTCTCAGTAAATTAAATTTATAAATAAAATAAATAAAGATTTTTAAAGATGTCACTTTGATGTTAAATAAATAATGTTATTAACAATATATTTTCTTTGACGGACTAGACTTTGACGAATAACGAAACACACAATCT
This sequence comes from Anarrhichthys ocellatus, assembly GCF_004355925.1. NCBI lineage: Eukaryota > Metazoa > Chordata > Actinopteri > Perciformes > Anarhichadidae > Anarrhichthys > Anarrhichthys ocellatus. The sequence continues at coordinate 4,862 of NW_022280508.1, forward strand.
GCTCTTTATTTTTTTGGTGAGTGTGTGTTTCAGTGCGAGTGTGTGTGTGTGTGCACCTCTCTCTCCATCCACCGTGTTGACAGCGTCGATGAGTCGAGGACTGTTGGACTCTGAATACTCAACGAACACGATGAGAAGCTTCAGAGACGTTTTCACCACCAGACGAGACTGAAGACAGAGACACAGGTTCAGTGAGCGTGCGTGTGTGTCCACCAGGTGGCGTCTCTGCTCTGATGAACTGTCTCTTTAGTTCATGTCTCTACTCACACTGAACTGGGTCATGTGACTGTTCAGTCACATGACCCAGTTATTGTAAATCAATACAAACTGATGAGATCGATCAGACTCACCAGACTTCCTGTCAGACTGTAGAGCCACTGGACCGTCTCATTGTGGTTTATCACTCCGTTCATCCCGTCCACAAACAGCATGATCTGACTCAGAGCTGAGAGACAGACAGGGACAGAGACAGACAAACAGAGAGAGACAGAGAGAGATGGAGACAGACAAACAGAGAGAGGTCAGTATCAGTCTTCAGCTCTCTGTTGGTTTGTTTCCATCATCTGTGTCTTCTGAAGGCTGATCTCAGAGCTGTGAGTCTATGAACTGATGTAGTGTGTTACAGACTGAAGGCTGATCTCAGAGCTGTCTCACCTCTCAGGATGTAGTTCTGGTAGTTGTGGTCGGCCTCCGCTCCAACGTTAACGAAACAAGTCAAACCTTCAGAGGCCACGAACTCTGGAACCAGGTCTTTATCGTCCTGCAGAGACCAGAAGAAAAAGTCACATGAGGTCTAAAGCCTCCTGTGTTCATGTTACATTATGGGATGGAGCTCAGGTGTGTTTGTTACCTGGAACAGCTGTTTGAGGGAGAACAGAGACCGTCTGAGTTCTGGACCCTGAGAGTTATACAGCTTCTCTGAAACACCAGAAGAAGAAGAAACACAGGGAGTCACTTTGCCAAAAAATAAAATGTGCTAGTTTATAGCTGTCAGTAAATCAATCAATCCTCCCTCTTCCTCTTCTCCTCCTCCTCCTTTGATCCATAGCTAATAGAAGGTCTCCCCTTATAGATGTTCCTCAGAGGCCCAAATTAAACTTTAATTAATCTCTTTAATAACCAAAGATACTCAGAAGTCTTCTTCAATAAGAAATATCTGGTTAAACTGTAGTTAATATTATAATAATCAGAGCTTTACGACTCTGATCTGATCCAGTTTTACTAGAGACCAGAAGATGAAGAAAGGAGGGGTGGTGGGGGGGGGGGGCGCTCCAGAAAGGAATGAAACCGTTTCCTGTTTGTTTCTATCAGAGGTCACGACCCCTGACTCATTCTGTACTTCAGAGAAAACGACAAACAGTTTACGTACAAGTTCAAACAGACACACACAGTGTATAGATGTATACATACACATAATAGGATGAGCAGAAGAAGAAATGAAAGTCTCATATTTAAACTTATCTGTTGTCACGAGTACAAAAACAACAGAAGCAGAAGTCAGACCTCAGGTTTCCTCCAACAACGCTCCTTAAATAGGTATGAAATGTGCAGAACTCATAGTAACACATCAACTACACAAACAACACAAAGGCCTGCTAACATGCTAATGCTAACAGTACCACCTCAAAGTACTGCAAATACACAGTAGTATCTATAATACCTCCATACCAACCGCCCAGGACACAAAGTCAGGCTTATTGAATAGATCATCTTTCATGTTCCCCTGAGGATGAACCGTAATATCTTTATTGATCCCGTTTCCTCATCATCAGGTCAACATGGTACTTTGGTTTATGAGCAAAAAAAATCTGCAGAGCTGAAGACATTCATCAGCCTCAGCTGTGTTTACTGATCATTAGCATGCTAACACGCTACACTGGTAAACATCACACCTGTTACACACCAGCATCGTCAGTGTGAGGCTAACTTCCTTAGCTTGTCCCACACAGTCGGTGTCGCAGCACAAAGTCGAGAGTGATGAAGAAAGCAAGAACTTTGAACTTTAGGAGTTAGCGAGGAAGTTAAGAGAAGAAGTTAGAAAAGAAGTTAGAGAGGAAAATAGCGAGGAAGTTAAAGAAGTCGGCGAGGAAGTCAGACAAAGAGAAGAAGAGACGAAGTAAGAGAAGGAATCATCCCTCTCGTTTCCCTCGTCCTGAGACAGGAAGTGTTGCTTTCCTATCATAAATAAACTGAAGAACTGAACATTTAAACAGTTCATGAGAAAATAACTGATATCAATCAAAGCAAAAAAAGAGGAAACAGAAATAAATCCGCACACACATTGTATTTCAGTAAACCTTTGAATGCAGTACTTTTACTTGTAACAGAGTAATTCTACACTGAGGTATACATACGAGAGTATTTATTTCTTCCACTGGTTGTAGGACATCAGGAACATGTCCTGTTGGTTCCCACAGTTATTTAAAGACTAAACTCATTTCAGTTTTAGTCATTTAAAATAACTTCTGAGGGCAAAACACACCGACGGCTGAACTCGGTCAGTAAAACGTAGATGAAATGTTTCAGCGTCTCTTCAGCACTCAGATGTCATGAGACAGAAATAGTTATTATGAAGTCATGAAGAAACATCTCACAGGAGGACGAGACATTTCTGACCTGAGAACATGAAGACTCGTCTCTTCTTCCTCTTGAAGAGGAGCTGCAGTGTTTCCATGAGACACCTTCAGTGTCTCCAGAGGAAGAACACAAACAGGATCTCTGCTTCTAATGGAGCCATCGTGATCATTAATGAAGTCTTTTAATCGTGTTCAACTGCATGAAGCTGATCTGTGATCTGATTTCTGGAGAAGTTTTATAAGTTTATTAGTTCTTTATTCAGGTACTGAAAGATGAAAGTAAATCTCAGACTCATAATGTTTAATAACTCATTTCCTGATTCAGATCATCTTTTGTATTTCTTATTTAAACAACATCTGTTTAGAAAACATGAAACAACTTTGTGTTGTTTCTGGTTTAATGTTTGTCAAAGTAAAACACGGAATAAAGAAACTTTAAGTTTAACTCTAATCTCTGAGTTACTATTTACAAATACAGTCGTTTCCAGAGGGAGGCCGTTTATACTGGTCCTGAACCAGAACCTGAACCACAGCAAGACCAGAATGATAGAAGGTCTAGAACCACAGCAGGACCAGGGAACTAGTTTGAGGGTGCTCAGTTGTTGAAGAAGTGAGTAAGAGAACATTCACTTTTTGTGACTAACAAAGAGAAGTTTTCCTCTGTGGCTCAGTGAGTCTGTGGTGAAGGTTTCACTTCACTGCCAGACCAGCGGAGCCAAAAGAAACCAGCTCAACGTTTGTAGAGATATCAGAATGATTTTACTCTCAATGCACATAAAGACCCTCAGATACATGGTCCTTTATTTGAAACACACACACACACACACACACACACACACACACACACACACACACACACACACACACACACACACGCGCCATTAATACAGGTAACGAGTGGAGGACAGAGGAGCCTCTTAAAGAAGAAGTTACAGGTCTGTGAGAGCCAGAAATCTTGCTTGTTTGTAGGTGACCAAATACTTATTTTACCGAGGAATTTACCAATTAATTCATTAAAAATCCTACAATGTGATTTCCTGGATTCTTTCCCCCCCCCCAATTCTGTCTCTCATAGTTGAAGTGTACCTATGATGAAAATTACAGGCATCTCTCATCTTTTTAAGTGGGAGAACTTGCACAATTGGTGGCTGACTAAATACTTTTTTGCCCCACTGTACATACATACATACATACATACATACATACATACATACACATATTTCTTCTCAGTGAACTACAGACTACAGCTTGAAACCACAGACTCCATGTTTCTTTGAATGGAAACTTATCTGCTGCATCATCTGAGACACGTGGACAGATTTGAGATCTTTGGACACGTTGAGGTTAAAACTTCTAAAACAAACTTCTGAATAAAGGTTTGTCTCTGGAGGGTTGAGTCACTTTAAATTGCTCCGTGGGACAAACGGAGCAAACGTGACTTCTCATTTCAGACTAAAATACAACCAAACAGACAGAGACGTTCCAGAGGACAGGGATCAGTGTAGACCTCCAGTCCTCAGAGACAGGAGGTCTACAGGGATCAAGAATATCAAGTTTAACAAGAGGACTGAGGATCAAACACCGGCTGTCCGTCCCAAAATACTTCACCATTGTCCAGAAGCTGAAACACTGATTCACAGAACTAAAAATAAAACGGTGACACCAGAGTTATTCATTTCTGTACAGATCTTTGTTTTAGACGAGATAATAGAACCTAGATCTGGTCTTCTGGTCTTGATTAAACTCTTCTCAGTTAGATGTAAAGAGATGTTGGACAGAAGTTAGATGCAGGAAGCAGCCATGTTAACACAGTGGGAGGAGTCCCATCAGATCATGTGACTTTTGTGTTCACAGGAAAGTTCAGACCAACAAGAGGAGGATGACTCACACACACCAACACCTAACTGTGACCCAAGATGGCCGTCGGCCAGACTCAGTTTCTCTCCCCCAACTGAGAGGTTAGATTACAGAGAGCTGTGTTTATGATGAGGGGAAGAGTTTCACCCCCCCATCACTCACTCACACACACACACACACACACAGACACAAACACACACACACACACACACACACACACAGCTCAGCTTTCACAATCTAAATCCATTCAGTCACATTTTATTTTAAGGTTCTTAGGATCCACAGTTCAGATTCATCTTAAAAGGTCGACTTCTGAAACTTTAAATTAAACTTGATGTTGGGAACCTCAGAAGAACATCCGAGTTCTTCTATGAGACATAAATAAATGAACAAATAAATACAATAAATCATGACGGTTGGCCTCACAGACTGAGTTGTTTGAGGACTTGACTGACAGCTGTCAACACGTTCATTTATCTGATTCACTTCCTGCACGAGTTCATTCAGAACATTGTTTGCGAGTTGAGGACGATCACCTGAACGCAGCGTGAGACCAGGACCTGAACTCAGCGTGAGACCAGGACCTGAACGCACCGTGAGACCAGGACCTGAACGCACCGTGAGACCAGGACCTGAACGCACCGTGAGACCAGGACCTGAACGCACCGTGAGACATGAACCAACATGATTCATCAGAGACATGAAACACTTTCACTTATTCTACTCGTCACGTTTCTGCCACCACAGAAGAAGAACAAGCAGAGACAGGAGGACAGTAGAGTCTCTGTCTCTGGGTTTGTTTTAGCCTGAAGGCAGAGACAAGTCTGTCACCAAAAACACAGAGACGACTAGAAGCAGGAAGCATGCTGGGAAATCCCCTCTGGAGCAGGAAGGGAGAGGTCATGCCAGGCGGGGGGGGGGGAGGTCAACAATCTGATCTCAGGTCAGATCACTACAGTCTGATTCAAACCCTGCAACACAACCGACCAATCAGAGGTCACATTAAAGATGAAGAAGAAGATTAAAGACTCATTCAAATGTTTCCTTAAGTGAAAACTGATCCACAGTCAGCTGCACTTTATTATTTCTACTACTTCAGTCACAGTTTATCACAGATAGACTTCAGTGATCCTGTTAAACCAGAACAGACTTGTTGATGATAAATAGTCTCATGACTCAAACCCTCAGGAAACGCACGTTAGAATGAGCTCCTCTTTCTGTTGCAGTGATACGTTGATTTCATTAATTGATTAATCAACAGAAAATTCCTCATTAGAGGAATCAACAAACCACAAACACCAGAACCCTCAGTCCCTCTTCTTCAGGAGACTACAATACCCACAATGCATTTCACAAAGACTGCAGACAACTGCTAACATGTGCAAAAATATGCTAACCCTGTTAGCATCTGATAACCCTGCAAAAATCTGCTAACATGTGCTAACCCTATTAGCATCTGATAACCCTGCTAACTCATGGTTCAGATCGTATCAGTAAAACTTTGACACTGTGATGGTTAACGTCAAAACTGTGGAGACGTTCCTCTATCAGGCTCATGTCTGCTGAGCAGAATGTTTTTTAGAACAAATGAAGGGAGAGGAATGTTTGGGGATCATTAGAACAGAAGGAACCTCTAATGTTTGGAAGTCTTCATTATATGAGTTCATATTCCAGAGTTCATAGAGGAGAAGAAGCGGAGTATCTTCTGAAGAGACTCAGAGAGGAAATCCTCCTCAGTGACAGAGAGAGGACGGAAAGACAAACAACATGGAGGACATAATTACCCAGGATGGAGTGAACCCGGACAGAGAGCTGAGTCCTCAGGATCAGGATGGGCTTCTTCCCTTTCCTGTGGAAAAACAATCAAGTGTTGAAAAGAACTATTTATTCCTCCAGAGAGACGTCACGGACTAAAAACCCGAAACCACCATGACACGTTAGAGAGAACCACCTGGAGGGGTGGTGAAAATAATATATATATATATATATATATATATATATAATTTGTGACGTGGTAACTTGGTAGCATGGTGACGTAGTAACTTTGTAACGTGGTAACTTGGTAGCATGGTGACGTAGTAACTTTGTGACGCGATAACTTTGTGACTTTGTGACATGATGATGTGGTAACTTTGTGACCTGGTAACTTTGTGACCTGGTAACTTTGTGACGTGGTAACTTTGTGACGTGATGACGTGGTAAC
>NW_022280508.1:11507-13283 GCF_004355925.1 Anarrhichthys ocellatus
TTGTGACGTGGTAACTTTGTGACGTGATGACGTGGTAACTTTGTGACCTGGTAACTTTGTGACCTGGTAACTTTGTGACCTGGTAACTTTGTGACGTGATGACGTGGTAACTTTGTGATGTGATGACGTGGTAACTTTGTCACCTGGTAACTTTGTGACCTGGTAACTTTGTGACTTTGTGACCTGGTAACTTTGTGACTTTGTGACCTGGTAATTTACAGCAGGAAGATACGACTGAAGTGATCCCAGATCATTTCAGTTTACACATCAACCTACGCAAGCAGACTGTGGCTGCTGGGATTAGAGGACGGAAAGAACCACAGCATGGAGGTATGGAAAGAATGAGGGACAGAGAGAGGGAGGGAGGGAAAGAGACTGAGGGAAACTAGAGAAAAAAGGAAAGCGTGTGTTTATCTACGACTAAAAAAGGAACAATCTTGAGATGTTTTTAGGTCATTGTAACACACACACACACACACACACACACACACACACACACACACACACTTAGTATTCCATGTACTGCTACTTCTCCTCTACACCATAGAGTTGTGTTGGGTGGAGTATTACTTTAAAAACATTCACAGTCTAACTGGTCGGCCATGACAGAGGACAGGTAAAGGTGTTCTTACGTCACGTCTGCATAGAAGCTCTCCAGCTCGTCTCTCTGCTCAGCCAGAGACGAGTCCAGGTCCAGGTAGTTTCCATGAGGAGACAACTGAAGGGTGCACTCCTCCAGCTGAGATACAGACAGAGAGAGATAGACATAGAGAGAGAGAGACAGACAGAGAGAGACAGACACCGAGAGAGAGAGAGACAGACAGAAAGAGATAGACAGAGTCAGTCCTGGATGAAGTTATGTTGAATAACAGTGCGCTCTTATTTTGAAATAAAGGCAGCCTCAGTAGAGAGGTGAAACCATGATCACCATTCATGTGATTGGCTGGTCATGTGTTTGGGAAGCCTCCCAGCATGCACTGGGGCAACTGCGGTTACATTGTGCTTTTAATTGATGTATGATGAATGAATGAGTTAATACATTACAATATAATATAATGCATTAAGCAGATGGATGGACTCAGGTTTAACAATCAGATCCAATTATTCAACCACAAATACCTGCATCCATCTGGACCTCTGTTACCCAACACTTTATATATAAAGATATAGAAGGAGATCCTGGAGCAGCTGCTAATGATACATAAACACAACCTACTAAACCGGTTCTACTGACTAGCTGGAGGCCATTTATGAGAAGATATTTCTACATCAACACAGTTTATGAACCATGAACACGTCATGAGATCTACTGTACAAACACTACAACATGATGGTGACTAATTATTATTATTCGAACTCAGTACGTCAGACTGTCTCCTCCTCAACTGATTTAATGCTCCACCGTGTGAGCATCGAGACGCTTTATGTGTTTGACACCACTACAGCAACCACAGACCTGCACCGCCACCGCAACCACAGACCCGCACCACCGCTACAGCAACCGCAGACCCGTACCACCACCGCTACAGCAACCGCAGACCCGCACCACCACAGCAACCGCACCACCACCGCCACAGCAACCGCAGACCCGCACCACCACCGCTACAGCAACCGCAGACCCGCACCACCACCGCTACAGCAACCGCAGACCCGCACCACCACCACCTCTACAGCAACCACAGACCCGCACCACCACCACCTCTACAGCAACCACAGACCCGCACCACCATCACCTCTACAGCAACCAGACGTGCACCACCACCCCTACAGCAACCA
>NW_022280508.1:13383-14729 GCF_004355925.1 Anarrhichthys ocellatus
ACCACCACAGCAACCACAGACCTGCACCACCACCACCACAGCAACCACAGACCTGCACCACCACCACAGCAACCACAGACCTGCACCACCACCACAGCAACCACAGACCTGCACCACCACCACAGCAACCACAGACCTGCACCACCACCAGTACAGCAACCACAGACCTGCACCACCACCAGTACAGCAACCACAGACCTGTACTACAGCAACTACAACAGCTCGTTAGAGTTGCAGCTCGTTACAGACTCACAGTAATCAGGTCAACATTGATTGGACTGGGGATCAATCGATGAGTCTATCAAACACCAGATGAAGGTCTTTAATGTGTTTGATTCTTATCTGGTTATTTTCTTTGTGAAAAACATTAAAATGAACTTTTATCATATTAAATATCATCAATACTGTGAAATAAATCTCTTCAGTTCTCGGCTTCTATTGGTCAGCAACCAATCAGCATCAAGGGGCTCCTGACTCTGAGAGACTATTGATCAGTTCTGATCAGCTGTTTATGGATCAATAACTCTGTTTGTTGGATGAACTCTGTTCACGCAGTAAACAAAGACACAGAATCTATTGATAGACTCAGTGAGTCACCGTTCCAAGCTGGAATCAGGTCTGATAGAGACCAGAACAGCAACACACGCACACACGAGAGTGAAGGTTTGATTCCTGAGGTGGGAGAAGAACTCACGTCTTCCTAAAGATTCTCCATTTATCATTCAGATCAATAATATCTGATCCATAACTATCATCTATGTAAAGATATAGAGCAGTAACGTCCAAACAAAGGAGAGTCAAGATGGCGGAAAAGTTAACAGAGACATGTCATAATAATAATACTTTTTCTGTATCATTTTGGCTCAAAGTGACTTCATTCTCCTGATGAGCCACGCTAACCGTTTGTTACACTCTGAGTTGGAGACAAACGGACGACGAGTCTATAAAACACAAAATCATCAGAAGGTTTTCCTGCAGCTGTGAGGAAGGAAACGCCTGTTCAGCTCTTATCAACACGCTGCTGTTAGTATTACATCCGTCCATCAGCTCCTGTTTACAGTCACACCCTGTGAGGAGGAGCAGGAGGAGGAAGAAGAGGAGAAGGAGGAAGAGGAAGACGACGACGACGACGAGGAGAAAGCGGAACAGCAGGAGCAGAGAACCAGCTCAGAGGAATGAATATAACGTGTGATTTCTCTGTTTCGGTCCTATTATCACCTCATTGGATCAGAGCCCACAGCTCAAAGCCCCAGAGCATGATGGGAACAATTAATGGGGGGGGGGGGGCGGGGGTGGGAATGTAATCTGGGGGGGGGGGGGGGGGGGGGGGGGGGTGGTTTTGTTGG
>NW_022280508.1:14829-15157 GCF_004355925.1 Anarrhichthys ocellatus
GGGCTCTCTGGTCTTTTATCTGATCCTGGAGATTCTTGAGGAGCCCTGAACGCCTCATACAAGGCTGGACTGGATCTCTGTTGTTTGGAACCGATTGAGTAACATAGTGAGAAATAAAAGAGTTCCAGCTAAGAAACATGAGCGAGTTCCAACACAGACTGCTGAGTCATGATCTAATGCTGCAACTGAAGACAGTGAGCTTTAACCTCTGTGATGACTAACATGACCGATGTGGAACTGAAGTGATAGAGAACAGAGTACCCGAGCAGGTAGTGAACAGTGTACCCGAGCAGGTAGTGAACAGAGTACCCGAGCAGGTAGTGAACAG
>NW_022280508.1:15167-18952 GCF_004355925.1 Anarrhichthys ocellatus
GTACCCGAGCAGGTAGTGAACAGAGTACCCGAGCAGGTAGTGAACAGTGTACCCGAGCAGGTAGTGAACAGAGTCTGACTTTCTAGGATAGATAAACCCGGTTCTTCCTCATCACTGGGCCCACCGAGCATGCTCACTAGCGTCTCCTTTAGAAGAAAAAGAACTCTGGATTTATCCGTCAGTGCATTTTACTACTTTAAGAACCTCATAATTTCAACAAGCTTTCATACTAAAGATGATTCACTCTTTCTTAATAGAAGTCTGTATTTTTGGGTCTCATGACATCACGTGACGGAGCAGGAAATTGTTCCTCTACTGTTTAACGTCTATGGAACATCTGATCCAGGACCCGGTTCTCTTCCTGGACCTTCATCTGGATTCAGGACACTTAGTGATCAGTATCTTTTATGACCAAATGATTCATTATATTAAATAACTGGAGCATGTCACCTTCAAATGTCCAGTGATGCCCGAGTGGACTTCAGCTCACCCAGATGAAGAAGCTCTCTGTATCAACCAGACCCATTACAAATGTGGCATCTTTAATATAGAATCGATAATCAGCAGCCAATAATACAAGAAGCTCTTTGATCAATCGATGCTTTGTGTTCAGGTAAATTCGGCACCAAGCAGCTCAATATTTAATGTACTAGATGACAACAACGTTCATCGTTCCCCACATCGTCTTATTACAAAGGACTCTTGAATTCACTGCTTTCTAAACGGAGTCTGGTGTGTTTTTAAACCTCTATAACGTCAGGTGTGTTACCTCTACAGGTGAGTCCTTCTCACACAGGGCGGTGCTCTGGTGGTTAGTTAAGTTAGCAGGTTAACTAGTTAAGAGCTGGTTCACCTGCAGAGGCGCCTCCAGCAGCGCGTGGATCCCGGAGATCTGCTCGCTGAGCGGCACGTTCTCCTCCACGCGCACCGTTGGAGGTCTGCGGGGTTCGGGAAAGTTGGTGCAGACGAACGGATCCGAGTCCTCCAGGTACTGGGCCCGACAGACGATGGAGGCCATGGCCGAGCGACCGAGACCCAACTGCGGCTGAAACACGTCCGTGTGTGTCGGTGTAGAGCTGGAGGATCCTTTAAAGAGAGGAAAACCCGGTCCTGGCTCCTGCGGGACCGGACCAGTGAAGCTGCTGTGGATATGTAGGGGCACTTCCGGTGATATCTTTCAAAATAAAAGCAGTTTTTGGCTGCGATTAAAAACAAAATTAAAAATAAATAGAGTCAATTTGATTGTATTCCGGATTATTTGACAGCATCTGTGTGATAAAAGAAGTAAATATGAAACCAGTAAACTGATCAGATAAATAATCAACATGAAGTATCAGAAAAACACCATTACATACAAGTGAACGTGAACCAATCACTGTTCAATCATTCTGGATCTGTCCAATCAGAGGACTCATTAAATCACATGATCTCCTAATGGAGTCTGCAGCTTTCTGCTCTTTTTAAGCATGACGACTGATGCAATCTATGAAATCACTTTAGGTTTCACTTCATCGTCCTCTTCAGTGAGTCCTGCATCACATGCTGGTTCTGTTTCAGACACCATGAACCGGTCTTCTCTGGATCCTAAACTGAGGCCTCAGGTGGTCTAAAGCACACAGGTTGGACCCTGGCTCTGGTCTCTGTGGTTCACATCAGTCTAAGAGGAGCAACTTGAGTTTCCTGTCAGCATGTCCACGTTCATGTTGCTTTTGTTTCTTCGTCATCTTTTGTTTTGTCTCTTTTTTGTTGTATTTATATTGTGTTGTCATCGTTGTTTTTGTCTGTTTGTGGTCGTTTTCCTGTCTCCATAATAAATGCAGACAATGACAGAGACCAGAGGCAGGACGTCGTTAATCAATCAACCACTACTCCCAGTATCTCTGATGATATGATGACATGAGTATGATATTCTATAGAGTGTAGAAGAGGCCTCTAAGTTCCCTCCTTGTTATTGATGATCATGATGAGTCTTCTAGTTTTATTGGTTCTTTACTTTGTTGTTGCTGCTGTGACGTTCACATGTGGGATCAATAAAGGGGATCCTCTCTTTAAATAGATGACATCACGTGTCAGTGTTCTAGTGATATATTATATTTATACTGTATATTCCAGTGGCGGGCCGTGCATTTTATACCTGGGCCTTCACTGCTGTCCTGCAGCTGAAACACAGCTACGGTTATTATTTGTTTCGTGTAAAAATGAAGCTCAACACCTGTATATACACTATCTGCCGAGAGTGCGTCTCCTCTCTGCTCTGACTGCAGCGCGAGGCTTCTGTGGGCGGCGGCGGAGGGGCTCACGGCAGCACCGCTGCTCGTTCACGACAGGGCAGAACTACGCGCTTTAACGTCAAAACACCAGAAAATTCTCCATCAACACCAGAACAAGTCTCTAGATTTGTCACTTTGACAAAGAAAAGTCTTCATGAGGGTTTAGAAAGTCGCCAGATTTAGCGAGAAATTCGCCAAGTTGGCAACACTGGCACCTGCTAAATATGTCCCCAGAGCAACACTGGACGTAACAATGGTTCCTATCACATATAAAACCAAACAAAAATCCATCTTCATAAAAACAAGTTGTACAAATAATAATCTATAAACAAGCATATTAAAACTACTGCAGATGTAAAAACAAACGCATTTAACTCCTGCTGTTCACTATTTAAAGACAAAGTCCATCCTCCTTTCTTTGTTAATAAAGAGTTTAATCTCACGGTTGTTCAGTACATCCGTGTGTTTTAGTTCCAGTAAGAAGTCCTTCTGGATTCATGGACGCCAGTGAAGACAGTCGAGCCTCCCCAGTTGTATTTCTTGAATACGTTTTAATGCGTTTGAGGGCTGAAAATGTCCGCTCACAGAGGCAGCAGATATTGGGATTGTCACCGCCCAACATGTCAGGCTAGCCCACTGACCAATTACGTACTTGTAGGCCAGCTAGCAGGCTCTGACACGTCAAAGAATACGCCCAACATGTCAAACTAAAGATCTGATTGGTTGAACACTATGACAATCAACAACATCGTCCCCATTCACTTAAACTGCACATGGATGCACTTGTGAGTCTGCAGGCCTCTGCCTCTGTTCTTACCTAGAGACACAGAGGTGAGATCTGATTGGATAAAAGCTCTACTTAAAACAAGCTGCACTGGAAGCAGAGCAACTGAGGAAGACAGTAGCTGTGCAATGAGAACATAAGCTAATGGGGAAAATATTATTATAAATTATAATCATGTAGTGTATTTAAGAACAATTATTAGATTATAAAATAGATATAACTTTGTGATTCTGTTTAGGCCAGCAGAGAAGGCCTTGCAGGCCCTGACAGCCCACCACTGATATATTCAGACAAACAACAAGGAAGGAAAACACGGACATCATGACTTTTATATTGAAGGAAGTCTCACGGAACATCCGATTTGGTGAAAGGTGACTTGATGGTGGGCGGCCCACCGGTGACGTCACGCCGGTCCAGCATGGAAACACATCGAGCAGCAGGAGTGTGAAGTCAGGAAGGGAAACTGTGAGCTGCAGCTGTTCACAATAAAAACAACCCACGAAGAAGAAACGTTAGAGAGCAGCATCATCTGGTGGCTGAATGACGTCAGCCTAGAGACACAAAGAGTTCATGAGGGTCCAGATGAGTCTGAGAAAGTTCTGGATCAGTTTAGAGTCTCAAAGACACGATGAGACGACAAACAACACGGAAGTCTCTTTGTAACTGTTTGTGACTCTTTGTGACTCTTTGTGACTGTTTGTGTCTCTTTGTGACTGTTTGTGACTCTTTGT
>NW_022280508.1:18962-27889 GCF_004355925.1 Anarrhichthys ocellatus
ACTGTTTGTGTCTCTTTGTGACTGTTTGTGTCTCTTTGTAACTGTTTGTGTCTCTTTGTGATTGTTATTACTGCACTCAGTGGTTTAAAATGCTGAAACATTCAAATCTAATAATATTAAACTCATAAAACTACAAAGTTCATCGGTAGTTTGTAAACCGTCCAGCAGGTGGAGATGTTTCTCTACATTCTGAGTCCAGTTTGCAGCGTGTTGCATAAGAAAAGTGATGAAACGGGCTGAAACACACACACACACACACACACACACACACACACACACACACACTGTGGCCAAACTGATAAACTAAGCGGATTTCAGTTTTTTTCCTCTGAGCTGTCAATCAATAAATCAATCAATCAATCAAAGCTTTCATCTTCACTAAAATATCCACGGTGACCATGGTTACCGCTCTGACTCGCTGAGCTTTGACGTTCTGCTGCACTGAGAGGAGGAAAGGAAGGAAAGTAAAGGAGGATGTAAGGAACTAAAGTGGTCATGAAAGAAATGAGGAGGAAAGGAGGAGACAGAAAAGGAAACCTGGAATAGTTTAATGTGTGCTTCAGAGACTCAGGTATCCCATTAGGTGTCCCATCAGGTGTCCCATTAGGTGTCCCATCAGGTATCCCATCAGGTATCCCATTAGGTGTCCCATCAGGTATCCCATCAGGTATCCCATCAGGTGGCCCATTAGGTGTCCCATTAGGTATCCCGTCAGGTATCCCGCCAGGTGTCAGTCTTATCTGTGAGCGCTGGCACACCTGGACACCTGCCCTGGTGTGTCTGAAGGGGCGGGGCTTCCTGCTGTGAAAGTCTTTTTAAAAGCTCTGTGTGGGTGCGTTCAAGGACGCTGAAAGTTTCCTCTTAGTGGAACAAAGTCTTCTTCGTCATCATCGTGTTGGTTCAGTGTTTGTGTTGTTTTTTGGCCGCGTGTCCTCAAACGCCCCGCAAAAGAGTTTCAAAATGGCTCCTGCAGGATGAAACGATGATGGTGTAACTTTGACTAAATGATACAATCAATACATAAATACAGTTGAGTAGATACATCTGGTTTGAGAAGTGAACATCTGGACGAAAAGACGAAACTTTGATTCAATTCAACATAAACTCTGATAAAATGTTCACTGAACCCTGGAGAAGAACTCCAGGGTTCCCACTGACATGTGTTTGTGACATGTGACGTATGACATGACATGTGACGTATTACATGTGACATGTGACATATGACATGTGACATATTAAATGTGGCATGTGACATGTGACGTATTACATGTGACATATTACATGTGACATATGACATGTGACATATGACATGTCACATGTGACGTATTACATGTGACATGTGACATGACATATGACATTACATGTGACATATGACATATGACATGTGACATATTACATGTGACATATGACATATTATGTGGCGTATTACATGTGACGTATTACATGTGACGTATTACATGTGGCATATTACATGTGAGATATTACATGTGACATGTGACATATGACATAGTGACATATGGCATATTACATGTGACATATTACATGTGACGTATTACATGTGACGTATTACATCTGACGTATCGCATGTGGCATATTACATGTGACATGTGACATATTACATGTGACGTTTTACATGTGACGTATTACATGTGACGTATCGCATGTGGCATATTACATGTGACATGTGACATATTACATGTGACGTATTACATGTGACGTATTACATCTGACGTATTACATCTGACGTATCGCATGTGGCATATTACATGTGACATGTGACATATTACATGTGACGTATTACATGTGACATATTACATGTGACGTATTACATGTGGCGTATTACATGTGACATGTGACATATTACATGTGACATGACATATGACGTGACATATGACATGTCACATGTGACGTATTGCATGTTACATATTACATGTTACATGTGACATATTACATATGACATATTACATGTGACATGTGACATATGACATATTACATGTGACGTATTACATATTACCTGTGGCATATGACGGAGGAGGTTGTAGGTGTTTCTAGTGTTCGTCTACGAGGTTCCTGTGGTAACAAAGGAGGTTCTAGATGGTTCTAGTGTTCGTCTACAAGGTTCCTGTTGTACCAAAGGAGGTTCTAGGTGGTTCTAGTGTTCGTCTACGAGGTTCCTGTGGTAACGGATGAGGTTCTAGGTGGTTCTAGTGTTCGTTTTGTGGAATTCCACACAGTTGGAGAAGAAGAAGAACCTTCAAAGAACCCGTCTGACGTGAGACAGAACAGGCAGATGGACCACGATGGGTTCCACAGTGACAGGAGTCAGAGAGCTGAAGAACCAGGACCAGACGGAGAACCTTCCTCTGGTTTCCATCCAGCTTCGTTAACCTCCAGCATCCTTCGCGCTGAGCCAGCAGATTCAGCCAGCGAGCGTGACACGTCGACCCGCCAGCTGTTTCACAACCGCTGTATCGGTTTCTAGAGAGGAGATAAAAATACACTCAGATCAGATAAGGGGGGCGTTATGCAAGCTCTACTGAGCTGTGAGGGAGGACATGATGAATGATGGACGGCCTGCAAAACCCCCCTGACCATCACCTCCTCACCCTCCTCACTCCTCCTCACCTCCTCACCCTCCTCCTCACCCACAGAGGCTCTGCTGAGGAGGGACAGTCAGCTCCATGAGACCAGAATCTGAGGTCTGGTCTGGTCCACATGACAGAGATTATTCTTGATGGACTTTGAAGAACTTTATTCGACCCTCAGAGGGTCGACGACAACAATCCTGATGATGTCAGAGGTTTAAGGGTTAACGTCCAACATCAACACGACGAAAGCGTGACTCATCGAAAACACTGAGAGGTCGTTGTTCTATTAACCACAGCGTGTTCTTCTTCTTCTTCTTCTTCTTCTTCTTTTGACTTGTTGTTGGTTTTGTTTCCTGCCACACACATTTCCCTCCAGTATCAGCTCACATCTGACTGTGTGTGTGTGTTAGTGTGTGTGTGTGTGTCACTGCTGGAATTCCCAGTGTCTCTTTGATTGACAGGTGCTTTTGAGCGGAGGACATGCTGCTGTTGAACCGTAGAGAGTCATTTTTTCCGCGACGACGTCGTGCAGCGTTCACACCTGAAACCTGATCCAGTCTCACCTGAGGCCGTCATGATGAGTGAGAACCTGCAGCTGGTCTGAGGCCTCTGTGCTACAGGATTAAAACAACAGCCGGTGACAGATGGTGAGCGTCTCCATCAACGGCTCCATTGTTGATGGAACACAGAGCTCTCGCACTGGTGAGTCTACGTCAGCCTGCAGGTGTGCAGTGCTGAACAAACACGCTAATAAATCATCAGCACCGTAATTAAGAGACATTAGTGTAATTATTGTAAACAACTCCAGGTAGGTAGGAGGTGTCTCTGCCCACCAACAGAACACCTTGTGTCAGACTGAAGGCCCCAAACTGGTCCCAGTGCTGCCAACTGGAGCTGCTCCTCAGCACGAATCCTGAATCAGCAGAATCCTGAGCCTCACATTTCACTGTTTACTATGAACGAGGTCTGAACAGAAGCAGGTGTGCAGGGGTCAGGGGGACGGCAGGTAAACAGGTAAACAGGTGAAAGCCAGACACTGTTAGCTGTTGCCATTGTAAGCTCTGTTAGCATCGTTAGCTGGCTGCTAACAGCAGGCTAACGTGTGCATGCCTGTAATCCTGGTGGTGTGTTGTAGCTGCAGCCGTTGTGGACCAATCACACGTCACATTACATGGAGGACAAATACCCCCCCTCTGACAGGCTCTGGTAGCTGTTGGCAGAGTGATTGTTTTAACCTGTCTGCAGCAGAGGACGGGTGGGGCTCTGACAGTAAGAATGCAATGAATGCCAGAAATCTAAAGACAGTCAAAGAGAAAAATCTGGATCAAATGTCAAAAAAAAAGCTTTTATTCTGAAAGGATTTAGAGTAAACCTGTATAAACCTGTTCTAAGGAGTTTGGTGTGTTTGTGAGGAGTGAACAGGAAACTAAGACACATTCTGACAACATGACGAACCAGGAAACAGAAAGAACAAAGAGTCCTGCTGGACGGACTTCTTTTACATGTTGAGGCTCAGAACCAGCAACTGGTGTCTTCTGCTGATCCACAGCGATAATACTGACCTTCACTCACTGTACTTATATACCCCCCCACCTCCACTGATACTGTGGGTACTGTAGTTTATACAGTATTAATGTAGTGTGTACCGTGTACACACTACATTAACAATGTATTACTGCACAAGCTACAGTAATACTGTAGTTTGTACAGTAATACTGTAGTTTGTACAGTATTACTGTAGCTTGTACAGTATTACTGTAGTTTGTACAGTAATACTGTAGCTTGTACAGTAATACTGTAGCTTGTACAGTATTACTGTACAAACTACAGTAATACTGTAGTTTGTACAGTAATACTGTAGCTTGTACAGTAATACTGTACAAGCTACAGTAATGTACAGTAATACTGTAGTTTGTACAGTACTGTACAAACTACAGTTTTACTGTAGCTTGTACAGTAATACTGTAGCTTGTACAGTATTACTGTAGTTTGTACAGTAATACTGTACAAACTACAGTATTACTGTAGCTTGTACAGTAATACTGTAGTTTGTACAGTACTGTACAAACTAGTTTTACTGTAGCTTGTACAGTATTACTGTAGTTTGTACAGTATTACTGTAGTTTGTACAGTAATACTGTAGCTTGTACAGTTTTACTGTAGCTTCTACAGTATTACTTTAATAAAACAGCAGCAGTAGTGATGTTGGCGCTTCGCTCCACTTCTTGAACGACGCAGCAGGGACTTGAACCCTCGACTCTGGCAGCGCGTGCCGGTCCGAGTCTCCGTGGGTCACCTCTCAGAGGGGGTCGCCCTGCACACCCCCCCGCCACCTTCCCCCCACATCCTCAGCCAATCAGAGAGCGGATCAACTGGGTGAAGGGTGGCGGTTAGGCCCGGCAGCTCGCTGCTGTTGCTCAACCCGCCGGCTCGGCCAGGCCTCAAGCCAGCTCGCCTTGTGTCAGTGTGTGTGTGTGAGAGTGTGTGTGAGTGTGATTGTGTGTGTGTGTGTGTGTGTGTGTGTGTGTCGACCTGCTCCCCGGAGGAGTTTCAAAACTTGCTAATGCAACGAGTTACTGCAGCTCCATCATGACTGACAGACACATAAAGACACAGGGATTAATGAAGCGCCGCTCACTGTGTGTGTGTGTGTGTGTGTGTGTGTGTGTGTGTACGTGTGGGCTCAGTTGACTTTGTTGTATTTAAACAGTATCGAGGGGCAATTAGCTGTCGAGCCAGCAGTAAGCACATCCACCCCATCAGACAAACAATAAACAATAAATACAATATAAACATTAAAGATTAAGTTATTGTATATATGTATATTACATATAAATGTATATATATACATTTATATTCTAATGTAACGTAGCGTATGACTCAGATAAATGATAATAATAATAAAATTGTAATGTGCCCTTGTTAGTGTTCCTTAACGAGCTTCCTCGTTCCCTCCCTCCTCTGTTTGTCTCCTCGTTGAGATGATTCATGAGCAGTGAGTCTGTAATTTATTCAAAAGTTAATTTACTGTCTTCACTAAATTACTTTAACGCTCTCACATGTAATAATTCATGTTTCATTCAATCGTGTCTAATCCACAAGAATCAATCATCTTCATGGTGTGACGCCATGTTTACTGATCACTGAGCTACGTTTCCAAGGAAGGAGAAGAAGAAGAAGAAGAAGTAGAAGAAGGAGATTGATTTTTAAATTCCTTTTATTGGTCCAGGAGACACCAGATCACTGTCACGCCATCAATTCAAAATAAACAAATAACACTCATCCACCCACAGAAACACACCAACATCTCATACATGAACACTCAGCTTTTTACTTTAGTCCTAAGTTCTAAGTTCTAAGTTGAACTTTCAACCTGAACTAAATATTAAAAAGTACGACTGAGACTCAACAGAAGTCTTAGATTTCATCTGCCCAATAGTTTCCAGTCAGTTAAACCGGATCATCCCATCCCATTACAGTCATTTAGCAGACGCTTTTATCCAAAGCGACTTACAATTCAGATTCTATCACATTCTACACCGTAGGAACAGCTACGGGAGACATTTTTTGGGGTTAAGTGTCTTCAACATGCGACTAACAGGGCCGGAGCCGGGGATCGAACCGCCGATCTTCTGATTGAAGGATCTCCCTGCTGGCCTTCTGGCTGGGGTTGTACACTCTGAGAGCTGCTGTTCTCTGCAACATCAACCTGTTGCTCCTCCGCTTGGCTCTGGTCTTTCTCACCCTTGTCTTTACCACCAGCCGCCACACCTGCAGTACCGCAATCCGCCACGCCGCGGGTCCGGCCCCGGGTCCGTGCGCGTCGGTTCGGCCACCGGTCCGTCCGCGTCGGTTCGACCACCGGTCCGTCATCCGTCGGTTCGACCACCGGTCCGCCCGCCGTCGGTTCGACCACCGGTCCGTCATCTGCGGGCGTGGCGCCCGCTCCGGTGTCTGTGCCAGCAGAGCCGGCCTGCTTTCTCTGCGGACAGGTAAACCGTTTGTGTCTCACACCTCCACACTGGAAACACTTGAGCTGTCCGGAGCTGGCGTACACCACGTAGGAGCCGTCACCCTGCTTCACTCTGAAGGACACCTCCAGGGTTTGAGTCGGTGAGTCCAGAAACATGAACAGCTGCCGCCTCAGAGACTGAACGTGCCTCAGTTTAGGATCTTTACATCCCAGACTCACCTGATCATCCACCTCAACAGAGGAAGAAACACAGTGAAAGACCCGAAGATCAGAACCATTCAAATCTAGCACCACTCACACTTCCACCGACTCACCGGAAACGGAAAGAGGAGAAGGAGAAGAGGAAGAAGAGGAATAAGAAAAATATTCCAGCTTTCTCTGCAACATTACGTGATTTAATCGGATGATTTACAAAACAACTAAATAATAAAATATTCATTCCACATTTCAAAATAAGATTTACTCCAATATTTTAGGGACCAAAGTTCTTTCAATAAAAAAATGTAACATTAAATTGAATTGGTAATCCGTCCGTCTCCACATTAAAATATTTAAATAACTTTTTGTCGTCCTGGATATCACTAGAATACAAATTATTAATCCACCAGGAGAGAAATGTTAAGGATTGTCACTTTAAGACTCAGTTAAACTGTGTTAAAGCTGCATTCTCTCTAGTGTCCACCAGGGGGCGACTCCTCTGGTTGTATAGAAGTCTATGAGAAAATGACTCTACTTCTCTCTTGATTTATTACCTCAGTAAACATTGTAAACATGAGTTTATGGTCTCAATCTCTAGTTTCAAGTCTTCTTCAATACAGCATGATGTTCATTTAGTACATTATGGTCCATTTAGAGTCACACAGACCATAAAGCAGGGGATGCTTTAGGGCGGGGCTACACAGTGATTGACAGGTCTCCACAAACCAACAAGCGACGAGGCGTTCAATGACCTCCTCGGTGTCCCGTAGAAAGGACAGCTGCTGTCTCGCCCTCTCAGAGCCTCTGAAGGTCCGACAGCAGTCAGACAGGTTATAAAACATCTAACGGAGACAAAGGTCAGATGGTGCGGTATGATGACGCTCTTATATCACGCCGACACGCTGCCAACTGCTGATAACAAGACGCAGGCTGAAACTCTGCAGATCAGCCTGAGATTAAGTTTATCTTCTCAACCATCAACTCGTATTTTAATTTGTGAGCTGAGCTGATTGAGCAACAAAGTCCAGAACCTGCAGTCAAAACCTGAATTAAACTTAACTGAAGCAAACATCGAACCACATGACATGAGGAATATGAATATATTCATAATAATAGTGTAATATTTGGTGCATGTACGTAAATGTACTTCACTTTAACTTTACTTTACTTTAACTTTACTTTACTTTTACTTTACTTTTACTTTACTTTTACTTTGCTTTGCTTTAACTTTACTTTAACTTTACTTTAACTTTACTTTACTTTAACTTTACTTTACTTTGCTTTGCTTTAACTTTACTTTACTTTATTTTACTTTACTTTGCTTTTACTTTACTTTTAATTTACTTTACTTTTACTTTACTTTACTTTAACTTTACTTTACTTTGCATTAACTTTACTTTACTTTAACTTTGCTTTAACTTTGCTTTAACTTTGCTTTAACTTTACTTTAACTTTACTTTACTTTACTTTGCTTTACTTTACTGTACTTTAACTTTACTTTACTTTACTGTGCTTTACTTTAACTTTACTTTACATTACTTTAGTTTAACTTTACTTTAATTTACTTTGCTTTAACTTTACTTTACTTTAACTTTACTTTAATTTAACTTTCCTTTACTTTGCTTTACTTTACTTTACTGTACTTTACTTTGCTTTCCTTTCCTTTACTTTACTTTTACTTTACTTTAACTTTACTTTAACTGTACTTTACTTTGCACTTTGCTTCACGAGCTTTAACTAAGGACTTTACTTGTCCTCTTGAAAATGACTGAACTCAGTGAAATTAGACTCATGTCATCATTAGTGATGTCATCATTAGTGATGAGCTCAGGACCATCACAAGGTTTAAGTCTCTTATTGAAGTACTCAGCACCAACCAATCACTGATCTGGAGGAGCGGGGCCTCTCACGTGAATCACAGGTGAGGTGGAGTTGCTCTCTCACGAAAAAAACAATAAAAATATTAAAGTTTAATTCTACAAAAGATAAAGACAAGAAATCATGTAAATAAGTGTCAGGGTCGTGATGCGTTCACTGACACGGGAAATCAGAGAGCTAATAACTGAGAGCCAATCAGAGACCAGGAGCAGCTTCACCCGGTCTGACACACACACACACACTCACACACACACACACACACACACACACACACACACACACACACACAC
>NW_022280508.1:27899-30736 GCF_004355925.1 Anarrhichthys ocellatus
ACACACACACACACACACACACACACACACACACACACACACACACATGAGGTAACATTTAGCCTCCACTACTGAACTTGTCAGGACAGACAGACAAGTAGAGGACACATGAATGGCTCAAGTGTTGCTCAAAGGTCCCTGGGCAGTCGTTAACCCCTCTACAGACCAGCAGACCCCCAACCCAGACCCTCTGGTCTCTGCTGTGTTGAGGTTAAACTGCTGCAACGCACACACACACACGATGTAGGAGCTCAAACCACCTCCACTCTGGGCTGCAGTCAGTACAGAGGGGTCCAGAGGGGTCCAGAGGGGGCCAGAGGGGGCTAGACGATAATTGACTTTTAAAAAACAATCAAAAGAACTACGTTGTTGACGTGGACATATCTGTGTCTCTGTCTCTGTCTCTGACAAGCATGGCAGAGCAGGATTTCCCATGATGCCATGCAGCATCCTCTAAATCAGTGGTTCCCAAACTTTTTAGGCCACGCACCCCCTTCTACATCCTAACCGGGTTCACGCACCCCCAATCCCCCACACCTTAAAAAAAAAAAAAAATCAACAGAGCCTATTTATAGCCGCATAACAATCGGACCAATGAGAGAACAGTTTGCTCGCGCGTGGCGTTTGTTTACAAGATTTAGTCCGCTGTTAAAAGTTGCAGTGTGAACACAAACCGAACAAAGGGGCAACTGCAACATTGTATCATATTAATCCCTGAATCGGAACAAAGCAAACGAACTACGGGTGTGAAAACGCCCTGAAACACTGCAACAAAGTTTCAATACATTTCAGTTACACAAGGCGTCACTTTTAAAGAGCAATACGGATGGCGAGGACACACGCACAGGCTCAGAGGCAGATTGCATCACATTTAATTTACAATTAACCATACATAGCGGTTACATTAATCTGAATCAAATTACAACAAAGTTACTCTCTCCAATCATACATTCCACCTTTCTTGCTATTCTGTGACCAGATATGAAGCCCGCAGTGGGTTTTTTGTAGACCCAACACATGAATGAGACTGCAGTTGTTTTGTAACTTCTCCAATTTCGATGTAAAATGTAAGGGGCTTTTGACTTGCACTGGCATGCTTGGTGTTCAGGTGGAAACGTGAATAAGAGGGCTTCAGACAGCTGTTAGCCAGAACCTCACTGCACACCACGCACTGTGGCGTTGGGCAATCTGCATTGCCAATCCAAGTGAAGCCCAGACCCAGATCATTTTCATCATATTTCCTCTTATTTTTCCCAGTCTGATGCTCACTCTCGTTTCCTCTTCTTTCACCTTGACTCCGCGATGGACCTATGTGCACATTTGTCTGTGCTATCCCTTCCTCCTTTTCGGTCTCCTCCGTCTCATCTTTCTCTGACTCCCGTTCGATTTCTTCTCCCGTTCTCTCCCCAACGCACCTCTCCGTTTCTCTCACCTCCGTTTCCTCTCTCTCTCTCTCTCTCTCTCTCTCTCTCTCTCTCTCTCTCTCTCTGTCCCTCTCCTCTTTTGACCGATAGCTTCAGATGTCCCACCTGACAGTTTCCCAGATTTCAGCCAGTTTATCATATTTGCATGAATGTTGCTGAATGAATGAAGTTAGCTGTTAGCTGACGTTAGCTGCACAAGCTAGGCTAGCTAGTGTGTACGTAAAAGACAGTCTGGCAGCAGGAGCTGAAGTGCATTTATTTATTAAATTGTAAGTTTTTAAATTTAAATGTTACAAAGGGAATTTTTATAATTCATGTTTTTGTGAAAAATCCCACTTACATTTCAATTATTACACCATTAGACCACCATTACATTTTTCCTCTCGCGCACCCCCTGGAGGGAGCTCGCATCACACTTTGGGAATCCCTGCTCTAAATGAACAGAACCTCCTGAACTGCTGAACAGAATCAAACTGATCCTCCAGAGAAGTTTTCTTCTCCATGATTAATGATGATTAATGATGATTCATGACAGCTTCTCCTCTCAACCAGTGAATCATGTGACCTCATCAATCATGTGTGACACTTCTTCCTGATGCTAACGTTAGCTGCAGCGCTAACCTTCCCTCCTGCCAGGCCGCAGACGCTGAGTTATGGATCCGTTTTAATCGGAGACAAACTGAAGCAATTATCCACATCCCGTAATTCATCTGTGCTGCAGCAGATTCCACCAGGTCACATGACCACAAACCAGCCCCTCTATTGGCTCATATGAAGATAATCTTTTTAAATGTTTCTCTTCACACCATCTCATTTAAATGTAATGTGTCCGTCATATAATAAAGTTTATACAACATGTTAACATGTTGCTGCAGAAATCTGTTAACTTTAGTTTCTTTAAGTTATAATCTAAATCTAACTGAACCTTCTGTTACAAACAGGGCTTTAAATATAGATATATAGAAATACATATATTTAAATATATTATATTTATTTATATATTTACATATATGTCTTCTTGTGTTTTTAAAATAATTGTACGCAGCAGTAAATTGGCAGATTTCATGTTCAGAAACACAAAATGTTGACTGTTTGAGTAAACTAATCAGACAGTTTTATTGTTCTGATCTACAATAAAGACATAATAATGTTTCATCTTTATCTTCCTCTGATTGGGATCAAACTTGTTGGTCATAAAATCCCAAAGCAGGAGACAAATTGTCCCTTAATGACCATCTGGAGGACTCTGGAGGACTCTGAAGGACTAACCAGAACTCTGTGGAGGTTTAGGGTCAACAGCTCTGTTTGTCTGATGGATCAGTCTGAGAGACAGATTCACCTTCAGCCCAGTTCAGAGTCCAGACAGAGTGTGTGCATATGTGTGTGTGTGTCTGAGTGTGTGTGTGTGTGTGT